>NW_006408717.1:5549835-5556149 GCF_000296735.1 Chrysochloris asiatica
AAATCAAGTAATATATTACAATGAGTAAATCTACTGCAAAAGACCTCCTTAAAGTGTTCAAAAGACTGAAGAAAAGATGATGTATTTAAATTAAGTTGATAGCAAAGAAAAGTGAATAGACCATGGACTACCAGAAGATCCCTCGTTATATAGTAGATTAGACATTGGGCTGCTAACTGTAAAATCAACAGTTCGAGTTCACAAGTTGCTCTGAGGAAGAGACATGAGGTGTTCTGCTCCCATGCATTTAAAAGCCTCAGAGACCCTATCAAGGTTGCTATAGGTCCGAACTGTCTCAAAGGTACCCAGCTGGAGCAGTAGTCACAAAAACAAATATATCTATATTAGAAGAAGGACGGCCCAAACTGCTATTTTAAAGTGAGAATAGTGAAGCTTCATGTCACATCTCTTGTACTTTAAACATATCATCAGGAAGGACTAGTCTCTGGAGAAGGACATCGTGCTTGGTAAAGGAGAGGGCCAGTGAAAAAGAGTAAGACCCTCAATGAAGTAGATTCACATAACAATGATTGTGAGGATGCTTAAAGACTGGATAGTGTTCATTTCTGTTGTACATAGGGTCACAATGAGTTGAAAATGACTTAAGGGCACCTACCAACAACAGGCATTTCATATTAAGTGGGACCATGCAATAGCTGTCCTTTTGTGATTGACTTATTCCACTCAGTATGTTATCAAGTTTCATCCATATTAATACACGGAATGTGCCGTTTTGATGCACTAATGCACTTGAGAAACTCACACATATTTACACACACTCACTTTGAGTTCATCCCTTAGTCATGCTCCTGTGAAGGCTGCTACAGTCCTGGTCAAGAATAGTATAATGGGAGGGAGATTGCTCCAACAGCCTCCACCACCACCACCTTCTGGACTCCCACAAAGAAAGTGTCTTGAGACCTGATCTGTAATGTTTGTATTTCTACCTCCCCTACCCACCCACCCTGAGGAAAGTTTCTGCTTGCCAGATAAAACTAAAACCTATTTTCTCTGCTATCTAATGAGGGTATGTTATATAATAGTCTATCTGTTGTGATGCATAGCATATGCATTAAAATCCGTTTTAATTAATATTACAATAAATGCTTTTTTGGAAAAGCTAAATTTTCATTTAAACAGAAATTATATACTATATAAAATCTTCAAATGAATAATGTACGTATGGATTATTTAAGACACACAGGTGTTATCTGTAAAGTAAAACCAACAAGTCAGTTTTTATGCTGACCAGCTGTGAAATGTTGTTTTAGCTTTTCTCACATGATTATGCACATATTACTTGCTTTTATTGCTTACCAGAGTTCCTTTTCTTTTCTTTTTTTTATTTTCCGGAACTCATCCCACAAGAAAACCTTACTGGAAACACATGGAAAATCAGGAATTTCCAGTGAGAGTAATTTGGAGCATTTGGCATATTTCAAGCAAAGGTTTCAAGTCATTAAATGAGTAATTGTCAAAGTTGTATAATTGTAGTAAGAGTTGTTGCTTATCTCCAAACTTTTTCTTAATTTTTTAAAAGTTGAGATCCTAACATTATCTTGTTTACATCCCAAAACATCACAGTCTTCTTGAAACTAAACAGGTTTTGCAAATTAAACATGTTTTCTTTATTCTGGTTAATAAGATAAGAAGTTCAAATTAGTTCAAACAAAATAGAAAAATGTCATTGGTCACGGCTTCATTCACCCCTGGCCAGTAAAGAAAAGGAGACACTGGCTGCCTAATTAATGAACTGGCCTCTCCAACACTGCTGGGGTCACTGCAAATTGCTTAGATGGTGTCTGGAAGAGATATACAGTTATGATTTTTTCCACGACTGTTCATAAACACCTTTCTTTCTTTCAGGTGTTCTCAGAAAGTTGGAAGCACACTTGTTCTGGTTATAATCCTAGAAAAAGATGGGTGTTGACAGAAATCATTGCAGCGTTTCTCTCACTTTTCCTTTGAAAGTGTCAGTCTTTCTGCTATTCCTGCTTCACAACACACAACCATTGTTGGGAAAGGAAATAACATATGCCTTATTGACAAAATGAAGATTTGATCCTAGGTCCCAGGAGAGAGTCCTTCACTTGACAATCACTATCAAATATCTCCCTTTTCTCTTTGCAGCTGGCCAGACCTGGACCTATTGGAAGTTCTCCTTTCACCACTTGAAAAATGCCCCAGGGTCCCAAAAAGATTTACAACTCTGGCTTTGGCAAATTAGAGCAGATAAAAAGAGGACGTGGGCTTCCTTTGAACAATTCTGTGAACTAATCTGGTGTCTATATTTTCTTGTGGTTCCACCCAAGAGCTGCATTTTTGATTTTGCATATGAACTTCTTGTTGTTGACCCATAGTGATCTTGTATAGGGTTTTTGAGGAGCCACTTGTGAGCTTGAACCACCGACCTTGCAGTTTAAACGGCTTTCCAGTCTAGCGCTTTAACCCACAGCACCACACCAGGGCTTCTCCTTTGAGGACCCTCTTCCAATCCACCTACACTCTTTCCAATCTCTATTACAATTCAGCTTCAATCCTAGTGAGAACCAATATTCCCTTTGCCCTTCAGCACCATAAGGCGTCAAATTCTTTGAGCTTTAAGGAGGGTGAGGAAGGATGAGGTATGGTGCTGTCACTCATGAGACTCAAGTCCATGTGCAAAATCATCCTGTAAATCAGGAATGGGAAATGTCTGGCCCTCGGGCTGTATGTTGTTGTTGTTATTGTTATGTGCCGTGGAGGTGGAGTCGATTCCGACTCATAGCAACCCTGTACAGGGTTTCCAAATCTTTATGGGAGAAGAAAGCCTCATCTTTCTCCCGCAGAACAGCTGGTAGTTTCGAACTGCTGACCTTGCGGTTCGTAGCCCAATTCGTAACCACTATAAGGCCCTTGAAATCATTTGGTCTGGCCCTGTCAAGGCAACTGCAGTTCCTGCCATCACACTTATTGTTG
Source organism: Chrysochloris asiatica (assembly GCF_000296735.1). Taxonomy (NCBI): domain Eukaryota; kingdom Metazoa; phylum Chordata; class Mammalia; order Afrosoricida; family Chrysochloridae; genus Chrysochloris; species Chrysochloris asiatica. Next base: position 5,552,794 of record NW_006408717.1, read on the forward strand.
TTAAGCTCTGCCAAGTTGATTCCGATGCATTGCAACCCAGTATAGGGTTTCTGAGGAGCAGCTGGTGAGCTTGAACCACTGACCTTGCAGTACAAAGACTTTGCAGTCTAGCGCATTAATCCTTAGCGCCACACCAGGACTCCTAGCCATCACACTGTTGTTGTTGTTGTTAAATACCGTGGAGTCGGTTCTGACTTATAGTGACCCTGCAACAGGGTTTCCTAGGCTGCAAATCTTTGCTGGAGCAGAAAGCATTATCTTTCTCCCGCGGAACAGCTGGTAGTTTCGAACTGCCGACCTTCAGGTTAGCAGCCCGATTCGTAACCACTACGCTCCAGAGCTCCTTAGCCATCACACTAGGGGTAAGCTAATTAAATGTTTGCCCAAATATAGCAGACTAACTTTTAAGTTGGTAATTTTGTTATGACCTGCAAATGATGCTATAAATTTTGGAAGAAAAAAAGTTCCCCACCCCTGCTCTGAGTGTATTCCCCACAAACAAAATAATACTTGTGCCCAAATGCTCAAGGTGAATTTAATTAATAATTTCTGAAGGAGTTCTTTTGACGCATGACTTTATAAAATTAATTACTAATAACTATATGTGAAATTCTAAATGCGTGTTTACAGTTTGCTATATAATCTCTAACATGGCTTTCTTCATACAAGCCTCTCATTTCTTTTTGTCATGGCGTTGATTAAATTTGCAATTATCTCCTTTATCTGTTAGTTGCTTAGATGTCTTAGACATTTTGACTAAGTAATATAGTACAGATCAAACCTCAGAAAGAAATTGACTAGAATGTATCCCCTCTGAAAAGAGGAGCAATGCTTCTTTTTTTATCTCTTGTATCTTTAGTTTCTAGCTCAGGAACTGGCAAATAAGAGGCATGAATAGATAAATGTATGGTATATATATGAAGCATGTGTTTAACTATTTTATAACATAATATGTGCATATGTACATGTTTTTATAAACACACATATAGCATCTACTGATATTTATCTTTTTTTCTCCTAATAACCAACCAAACAAACAAAAAATATAAACCTGCAGCCATCGAATCTATTTCAATTTATATTGATCCTACATGGCAGAGTATAGAATTGCTCCTTAGGGTTTCCAAGACTATACATTTTTAAAGGAGCAGTGGGTTTGAACTGCTGACTTTATGGTAAACAGCCCAATGTTTAACCCACTACACTACCAGGGCTCATTTTCCTAATAACAGAACCACACTTTTTCAGGGAAATACCATCCACATAGTTATGTAAGACTGACCCCATTCCTTTTCCCTGCCCACAGGACCGGGCACTTGATGCCAAACCTGGCCACTTTTTGTTGTTGTCATTAAATGCTATCGAGTTGGTTCCAGCTCATAACAACCCTGTATAGGGTTTCCAAGGAGTGGCTGGTGAGTTTGAACCACCAACCTTGTGGTTCTAACTGACTAGCAGCCCAGTGCTTTATCCCATAGTGTCACACTGGTCACTCTGTTGTTGTTAAGTGCCGTTGAGTCATTTCTGGCCCATAGCGACCCAGTATAGGGTTTCCAATAAGCAACTAGTGAGTTTGAACTGCTGTCCTTGTAGTTCAACCTGACCTTGAGGTCCTGTGCTTATCCTACAGTGCCCCCCTTAAACCTAGTCAAAGCAATTGGTTCTGGGAAGAGCTATGTCCATTGAATCCTACTTGGTAACTTTATCCAAGTCATTAATTGAAATGCACTTTTCCTTTGGAAGGACTATGTGATAAAGAAGGAAGTCTAACTGCTTTAATAAACATTCTCAAACTCTCAGTGTTTTTTCACAAAATTTATTCTTCATTCATAATACAACCCATTCCAAGTTGATGGCAGATCAGGTGCTGCTTCAGACTATCATTCAGAATCTCAAACTTAATTCATTCTGTGGCATTGCTCTATGTCAGTCAACTGCCTTGAAGGCTGATGTTGAAAGACAAGAGAGTTAGTGAAGAAAACACGCTTTCTCTTACCTGGCTCTGCCTATAAGTAATAAGCTTCATTTCAGCTTAAAGTTCAGTGGCAGATAGCCCAACCTGCCTCTAAGGGCAGGGATATAGAGCGAGAAAATTAGTCACCTTCTGCTGATTACCACTATATTTTAGAGATTTGACCAGTAATGGATTGAATTAAGTTTCCCGAAAGAATGTGTCACTTTGGCTGGACCATGATTCTCAGAGCTCTGACAGTTATGTTGATGATTCCCCATGATATGCTCTGCTGAGATAAACCAATAAGAGAATTAATCCAACTATGACCCTAATAAAACGTATGGGATATTCCCAAGGGTGTGGCTTACAACACCTTTTATCCAACAAGAGATAAAAGCAGAGAGGAGTGAGCAGAGAAAGTGGGACCTACTATCACTAAGAAAGAAAAGCCAGGAGTAGACTTGCAGTTCCTGCACAATGAAGCTCCTAGATTCAAGAAAAGATGGATGCCAAGTCACATAACAATCTCCAAGGAATGCAGGGCCTACAGATGCTGAAAGGAGACAAAGACCTTTCTCCAAACCAGAGTTCTGAACTTGGACTCTAGCCTCCTAAACTGTGATAGAATAAATTTGTTTGTTAAAGCCATCCACCTGTGCCATTTCTGTTATATTAGCACTAAGTAAGATACCATCCAATGGAAAAAAGGTAAGACTGAAACCAAGCAAAGGTTAGAAAGGGATCCAGAGGGGAAACGTACAACAAAAAGGGAGAGAAATACCATTAGATACCATTGTTGTTGTTGTTAAGTGCTGTTGAGTCAGTTCCAACTCATAGCAACTGTGTATAGGATATTTGAGGAGCAGTTGATGGGTTTGAACTGTCGAACTTGTGATTCTCAATTCAGTGCTAATCTGCCAGTGCCACATGTCAACAAAATCCTTATTTTTGCTTATTTAATCTTTGTTTTGCTTATTTTCCTTATTTTCAGATAAATTTGTTGCTGTTTTGTTAAGTGCCATTGAGTCAGTTTCAACTAATAGTGACCCTGTATAACGTTTCCGAGAAGCAACTGCTGAGTGTGCTGTCAAAAAAATGGCTCAAAGTCCATTGCTTATCCTACCAGATTATTGTTGTTGTTGTTAAGTTCCGTCGAGTCGGTTCCGACCCATAGTGACCCTCTATAGGATTTCCAATGAGCGGCTGGTAAACTTGAACCATCGACCTTGCAGATCAAACTGACTTTGCAGACCAGCACATTAATCCAAAGCACCACATCAGGGCTCCTTACAAGGAACCCTACCAGGAGGGCCTTTGAATTCATTCATGTCAACAAAATTCTAATTTATTTTTTAAATGTTTTATTGTGAATTATGTGATAGTTTACATGGGAGAACATTAG
>NW_006408717.1:5557899-5590747 GCF_000296735.1 Chrysochloris asiatica
AATAACAAAGGACAAAGTAGAACTGCCCCATAGAGTTTCTAAGGTTGTAATCTTTACAGAAGCAGACAGTCACATCTTTCTCCCACATTGCAGCTGGTGGGTTGATACCAAACACCTTCTGATTAGCAAGCTAATGCTTAGGTACTGTGTCCACAGGGTTTCTTGTGTTTTTGCTTGTTGTTGTTAAATGCTGTCAAGTTGGTTCTGATTCTTAGCGACTCTGCATAGGGTTTCTGAGGAGCTACTGGTAGATTTGAAGTCAACCTTGTGGTCTAATGCTTATCCTAAATCATGTTTAATTAGGGATTCTGACTATAACAAACTCATCCTTTTTGTGGGGTGTCTAGGTGGCTTACTGTGTGATGTAGCTTCTACATCAGTGCCTTGCATTTGGTAAAACAAAAGCCAAACAGATAGCTATAAGTTCAATTCTGACTCACAGAAATACTATATACGTCAGAGTAGTAGAAAGTCTAATCTTTTTTCATCAAAATCTGAATAATGAATAACTGTATGTATACTCAGTATTATTGAGATATTGGGATAGAATAATGTGTAGTTATTGGTCTGATGTTAGCAGCCAAACTTATCTCATAAATCGTTCCTGAAAATTGTATCTTTGAGTAGCCAATAAAGGCATGTCACCTAGTATTCCATTACTATGTTGTTGCTATTGTAAAGTGCTGTCCAGTAGGTTCCAACAAACAACAACCCTGTATGAGTTTGAATCACAGACCTGGTGGTTCAAATAGATCTTGTGGTCTAATGCTTATCCTACAGTACTACACCAGGATTCCAATCTACTACTATAGTTTGTTTTCCTATTCTACTTTCTTTCACTGAGTTCACTTTCTTTGTAGATTTTCTTAAAATTTTCATTTCTGGAATGTTAATGTTTAGTAAATCTTCTGATACCCTCTTTTATTTTGATGTGAAGGTATATTAATTTTCTTTGCATTTACCCTGTAATTTATTATTTTTTCCCTGTTTAAAACAATCTTTTTAATATTGAAATCAACTTGACTTCCTGAAAAGTTCTATATCTATATTATTCCCTCTTTTTGCTTTGTAGTTGGCTTCACTATAACTGGACATCTCTGGTTCCCTTTACTCAGTCTTATATGTGTGTTTTACTTTAAATACTTCTATATATGGATATCAGTCTGAAAATGATCATACATGCAATCAAGATGTATTGATAATTACTGGCGATTGAAATGCAGAGGTTAGGAACAAAGAAGAAGGATCTTCGTTGGAAAATATAACCTTGGTGATGGAAATTATACTGGAAATCACATGATAGAGTTTTGCAAAACCAATGACTCCTTCATTGCAAATACCTTTTTTAAACAACATAAAAGAAAACTATGCAAACAAACCTCACCAGATGGAACACACAGAAATCAAATTGAATAAATCTGTGAGAAGAGATAGTAGAAAAGCTTCCTATTATCAGCCAAAAAAGGCCAGGAGCAGACTAGAACAGACCATCAAATGCACATATGCAAGTTCATACTGAAGCTGAAAATATCACTGGAATGTCAGATGGATCTTGGCTGATTGCAGAGAATACCAGAAAGATGTTTACCTATGCTTTATTGACTATGCAAAATTTTTGATTATGTGAATCATAGCAAGCTATCGGCAACATTGTGAGAATGAGTATTCCAGAACACTTGATTGTGCTCATGAGAAACCACCAGTCCACAGACCAAGAGGCAGTTGTTCTAACAGAACAAAGGAACACTGAATGGTTTAAATATAGGAAAGGTGTGCACCAGAGTTGTATTCTTTCACAATAATTATTCAATCTGTATGCTTAGCACATAATCAGAGAACCTGGATTATATGAAGAAGAACGTAGCATCAGGATTGGAGGACGATACATTAATAAACTGTGATCTGCAGATGATACAACCTTGCTTACTGAAAGCAAAGAGGACTTAAAATTCTGTTGAAGATCAAAGTCCACAGTCTTCAGTATGGGTAGCACCTTGATTCAAGAAAAAAAATCCTCACCTTGGACCAATAAATAGCATCAAAAGCGATGGAGAAAAGATTGTTTTTGTTGTTAGCTGTCATGGATTCAGCTCCCAGCTCATGATAATTAGATGCACAATGGAATTAAATGCTGCCAGGCCCTTCATCATCCCTAAAGCCAGTTTAGTTCTGATCGTTTTAATCCAATATGTTTTCATTAACTGATTTTTGGAAGTCAATTATCAGGACTGTCCCTTCATCCTAGTTTATCTTAATGTGAAACTTTGCTGAAATCTCTTTGGTATCAATTAATATACAAGTCTGTACTGAAAGATGGGTGATGACTATGTATGAGGTGCATTGGGTGGGAATCACAGTGAGGCTCTTGCATGAAACATGAGGATACTACCACTGAACCATCAATGTTTCAACAATTAATAATTTGAACTATAATCAACCTGAAAACTTATCTGGCATTCTGGGTCAAGTCTTTGAAGTGTTTGAGTGAGTGTTTTGTTTTATTTTTAATACTCATTATTACAGTATGAACCATAACTTGTCTGTCATTTGTCGTACTGTGGTGTCTTATATGTTGCTGTGATTCCGGAAGTTATTCCATGGGTATTTTAAATACCAGCAGAATCACTCCCAGTGGATAGGTTTCAGCTGAACTTCAAACAAAGAGAGACTAGGAGGAAGGAGAGACTGACTACTTCTGAATATTTAGTCAGTGAAAACCTTATGAATAGCCGTGGAACACTGTCAGTACCAGAATAGTCAATACTGAAGCATGATGAAGTACACCAAAATATTGTCAGATATATTGCCTGAAGATGAACACTTCAGGTTGGAAGGCACTCAAATGTGACTGGGGAAAAGCTGCCTCCTCAAAGTAAAGTTGACGGTGCTGAAGTGAATGGAGTAAAGCCCTCAGGACCTTCATTTGCTAATGGGGCACAACTCAAAATGAAGAGAAAAAGCTGTAAAAAAATCCACTAATTATTGGAACATGGAATATATAAAGGATGAATCTAGGAAAATTGGAAAAGATCAAAAATGAAATGGAACGTATAAGCATTGATATCCTAGATGAAATGGACTGGTAATAGCCACTTTGAATCTGAAAATCATGTGGTTTACCAGGAGTGAAAAATTCAAGAGGAATGGAATAACATTCATCATCAAAAAGAACATTTCAAGATCAATCATGAAGTAAAACCTTGTCTGTGATAGGACAATATCCATATGCTTACAAGGAAGACAAATTAATATCACTACTATTCAAATTTACTCACCAACCACTGAAGCCAGTGATGATGAAAAATTAAGATTTCTACCAACTTCTTCAGTCTGAAATTCATTAAACATGTAATCAAGATGTATTGATAATTACTGGTGATTGGAAAATATGGTAGTTGGAAAATACGGCTAGTTGGAAAAATACGGCCATGGTGATAGAAATGATGCTGGAGTTCACATGATAGAATTTTTCAAGACCAATGACTTCTTCATTGCAAATACCTTTTTTAAACAACATAAAAGATGACTGTACACATGACCTCCACAGATGGAATACACAAAAATAAAATTGACTACATCTGTAGGAAGAGATGGTGGAAAAGTTCCATATCATTAGCTGAAACAAGGCCAGGGGCAGACTGTGGAACAGACCATCAACTGCTCATATGCAAATTCAGGCTGAAGTAGAAGAAAATGAAAACAAGTCCACAAGAACCAAAATATGACCATGAATATATCCCACCTGAATTTAGAGAGCATCTGAAGAACAGATTTGATGCATTAGACACTGAAGACTGAAGACCAGAAGAGTTGTGAGATGATATCAAGAACATCATACAGGAAGAAAGCAAAAGGTCATTGAGAAGACAAGAAAGAAGGAAAACACCAAAATGGATTTCAGCAAAGACTCTGAAACTTGCTTTCTAGCATAGAGATGCTAAAGCAATTGGAAGAAATGTGTATGTAAAAGAGCTGAACAAAACATTTCAAAAGTTAGCTCAAGATGACAAAGTCAAATATTATAGCAAAATGTGCAAAGATCTGGAGTTAGAAAACCAAAAGGTTTTTCAAGCTGAGAGAACTGAAGAAAAAACTCATACCTCGACTTTTGTTATTGAAGGATTCCATGGGTAAAATATTGAATGATGCTGAAAGCATTAAAAGAAGTTGGAAGGAATACACAGTTACTCTACCCAAAAGAAATGCTCAATGTTCAACTATTTCATGAGGTAGCATATGATTAAGAACCAATGATCCTGAAGAAAGAAGTCCAAGGTGCATTGAAGGAATTGGCAAAGAACAAGGCACCAGGAATTGATAGAATACAAATTGAAATTTTGCAACAAACTGATGCTGCACTGGATGCACTCATTATCTACACAAATAAATTTGGAAGACAACTACCTGGCCAACTGACTAGAATAGATCAGCGTTTGTGCCCATTCAAAAGAGAGATGACCCAACTGAATGGAGAAATCATCAGATAATATCAATATTCCGGGTGAGTAAGGTTTTATTTAAGATAATTCAAAAACGGCTGCAGCCATACATTGAAAGAGAGATTCCTGAAGATCAAGCCAGATTCAGAAGAGGGCACGGAAAGAGGGATATCATTGCTGATGTAAGGTGGATCCTGGCAGAAAGCAGAGAATACCAGAAGTTGTTTACCTGTGCTTTATCAACTATGCAAAGACTTCTGATTGTGTGGATCCTGACAAACTATGGACAACATTGTGGAGAGTGAGTTTTCCAGAACACTTAATTGTGCTCATGAGGAACTTGTACACAGACCAAGAGGCAGTGGTTCGAACAGAACAAAGAAACACCAAATGATTTAAAATTAGGAAAGGTGTGTGCCAGTATAGTATTCTTTCACCATACTTATTCAATCTGTATACTGAACAAATAATCTGAAAATCTAGATTATATGAAGAAAAACATGGCATCAAGATTGGAGGAAGTGTAATTACCAACGTGCGATATGCAATTGCTACAACCTTGCTTTTTGAAAGTCAACAGGAATAGCAATACTTACTGATGAAGATCAAAGGCCACAGCTTTTGGTATGTATGGATTGTATCTCAAAGAAAAAAAACTAAAATCCTCACCTCTGGCTGGACCAATAAACAACATCCATATAAATGGAAAAAAGATTGATGTTGTCAAAGACTTCATTTTGCTCAGATCAACCATCAACACTCATGGAAGTAGCAGTTAAGGAATCAAATGACATGATGCATTGGGCAAATCTGCTGCACAAGACCTTTTTAAAATGTTGAGGAGCAAAGAAGTCAGTTTGAGTTCTAAGGTGTGCCTGACCCAAGCCATGGTATTTTCAATAACCTCATATGCATGAGAAAGTTGAACAGTGAATAACGGAGACCTTAGAAAAATTGATGCATTTCAATTGTGATGTTGGAGGAGAATATTGAAAGTACCATGGACTGCCAAAAGGACAAACAGATACGTTGGAAGATGTATAGCCAAAGTGCTCCTTGGAGGCCAGGATAGCCAGACTTTGTTTTTCATACTTCAGACATGTTATCAGGATGCACCAGTCACTGGAGAAGAAGATCATGTTTAGTAAAGTGGAGGGTGGGAGACAAAGAGGAAGAGCCCCCAGGGAGATGGATTGGCACAATGGCAGTAGCAATGGGTTCAGGTGTAGCAATGATTGTGAGGTTGACTCAGAAACGGACAGTGTTTTGTTCTATTTTCCATAGGGTCACTATGAGTCGGTACTGACTCGATGATACCTAGCATCAACAATAACATCACACAATGAGTAGTATATGTAAAGAGACAAAAGCAAAACCTAAGCAAAAGGACCTTGGACCTAAGTAAAAATAGTATTTTTTTTTTGGTCAAGTCCTCAGATTTTCAACATCTTTCCTTTCTTAAATGCTTAACCTTGTCAGGAAATGCAATTAGCCAAAATCTTAATGGCAATGAATTCCAGCCTTTAGTGAGTTGAAATATTCAGACTTTTCTAACAACCGACTTGATTTACTGCACTCAACAGCATTAAGGAGCTACTCTATCTAGAAATTCTGGATTTAGGTAGTAATAGCTATTATTTCCAATCAAAAGAACTTACTCACAGGCTAAACTTCACCAAGAACCTAAACTGTCTGAAGAAATTAATTATGAACTGCAATGACATCTCTACCTCCTTCAGCTGGACCATGGAGAGCAACTGTCTTAGAACTCTGGAATTCAGAGGAAACCATTTGGATGTTTTATGGAGAGATGGTGATAACTGATACTCACAGTTGTTCAAGCATCTGCTTAAATTAGAGGAATTAGACATCTCTGAAAATTCCCTGAGTTTCTTGCCTCTTGAAGTTTTTGATGGCATGCCTCCAAATCTAAAGACCCTCTGCTTAGCTCAAAAAATTGGCTCAAGACTTTCAGTTGGGGAAAACTTCAGTTTCAAGCATCTAGAGACTTTGGACCTCAGCAAAAACCAGCTGAAAACTATCCCTGCAAGATTATCCAACTGCTGCAGCAGCATTAAGATGCTGATTTTTAAGAATAATCAAATCAGGCATCTGGTAAAGTATTTTCTACAAGATGCTTTCCAGCCAATATCTGGACCTCAGCTCAAATAAAATCCAGATTATCCAAAAGACGAGCTTTCCAGAAAATGTCCTCAACAATTTAGATATGCTGCTTTTGCACCACAATTGGTTTCTGTGAACTTGTGATGCTGTGTGTTTTGTCTGGTGGATTAACCATACAGAGGTCACTATTTCCTCACCTGGCTGCTGATGTGACTTGTGTGGGGCCAGGAACACATAAGGGCCAGAGTGTGGTCTCCTTGGATCTGTATACCGGAGAGTAGATCTGACTAACTTGATCATGTACTCATTTTGCATATCTTTGATTCTCTTTTTGATGGTGGTTAAGACAACAAGCCACCTTTATTTCTGGGATGTGTGGTATAGTTACTATTTCTGCAAGGCCAAGATAAAGGGGTATCAGTGTCTGATATCACTGGAGTCTTGTTATGATGTTTTCATTGTACATGACACTAAAGATCATCCATGACAGAATAGGTTTTGGATGAGCTGTTGGCCAAACTGGAAGACTCAAGAGGAAAGGGACTGGTTATCAGGGTAGCTAGCTTCTGGAAAACCTTTCCCAGAGCATACAGCTGAAAAAAAAAACAGTGTTTGCGATGACAAACATGTATGCAAAGACTGAGAGCTTCAAGATAGCATTTTATCTTTTCCATCAAAGACACATAGATGAAAAAGTGAATGTAATTATCTTAATATTCCTTGAGGAACCTCTTCAGAAATCCACATTTCTCCAGCTCCGGAAGAGGCTCTGTGGGAGCTCTGTTATTGAATAGCCAGCAAACCCACAGGGTCACCCGTACTACTGTCATTGTCTGAAAAATGCCTTGGCCACAGACAATCATGTGGCCTCTAGTCAGGTATTCAGGGAAATGGTCTAGCCCTTCTTTGCAAAACCTGACTGCCTAGCTAGCCAATGAGATATTTAATTACCTAGATTCTCTCATCAATTTCTCAAGAGTGTTTTGAAATTCTCCAAAAGTTTGGATTGCCTATATCAATGGGAAGTCACCAATATTAGACAAAGGATATGAAAAGATGGGATTTATATCTGCATCTGAGTCTTCCTTCTTATTGCTCTATGTCTTCACTTGTACATGAGTCTCTCCCCTCAGAATACGGGGGCAAGGGTGACAAGTAAAGGACAGGAGGCTCTGATTCATCTGTAAATGAGACACACGAGCATGAGGCTGAGAAAATTGTGCTTCGACTCTTTGTAAAGTACTGATGTGTGTGGAAATAGGGTAAACATGCTCAGGCTTTGTCTATATGTCACCAAAAATGTAGCACAGTTAGCTGAGTGAAATAAAAACCCGGCCAAACAGTTAACTCACTTCTCAACCAGCTGTGCCATCTAATGTCTCCTTCAGTGTTTCCTTGGTACCACTTATTCTTTGTGCTTAAAACTGCCTCTGGATTCCATAAGGAGTGTCGGGGTCCGGCCTCGACAAGGGGGTGGGCTTCATGAAGGTGGGAGGTCTGGAGGTGATAGAAAAACAATATAGAGACAAAGACACAGACTCAAAGAAGACAGACACATGGGTTTGATGCAAGCTGTCAGGCAAACTAGCATATAGGACTAGCTTTGCCTCAGTTTTCAGATCAAGGGAAATCAAGGCAGGAAGTACAAGTTTAATGTGATTATTCATTCGTGACAAGACACAAGGTTATTCATGTGATACAGGACTCGATGATTCACAGATTTAATCTTAAAATATTTTCTGAGTATATCATGATTTCCATAATGATCTAAAAGACTAATTTCCATAAGAAAAGGTCAAACAAGCAATTATAGATTATATATCAACTTCTTGTTCCTGCTCTTTCTGAGTCATTTGAGGAAGCTTTTACTGGCTCAACTCCAGAGGGGGTTTCAGTCTCATTATTGTTCATGGACATCAAAAGTGCATGCTTCAAGTTAATATCAAACATAACTGAATAATCAGATAAGTAAAGGTTCTGATATTCCTCCCAGGTGGCCACTGCCGGCTCCCCAGAAAGACCTGTTCCCCAGACCCCACGCACTGCCAATACCTTCAGGGCAGTGACATTTACAGTGGAGCCATTAAGAGAGGCAAAGTGTAGAAAACATTTTCCCAGAAGCTACAATCATTGGAGTTAGAAACATAAAGAACAAGTACAGAATTAACAATACAAGAACCAGAGAGAATTGTACAAAGGTAGCCGACCAGTGAGTTCGCAAAGACCTATGAACCCGGGACTTCAGGAGGTCACTTCCTTGGCCCTCAGGGTCCAAGGCCCGCAAGTCCTAGGAGGGTCCAATGACTGGATTTTCATCTACGTTGTCACAGGGCCTCAGCTTCTCAGAACTTGCATATGCTGGCTCTGACAAAGGAGATAGTGAGAGATGTCTTTTCCACGATACGACATAATAGACCTACCAATGAATGAAAACAACAATGATCTGCATGCACATAAAGTGATGCCCTTTACCTTTGATAACTTATCTACTTATATATTTTTGTTTGCACTGCTAAGTACTCTATCTAAAGTTAACAGGACCTCATCAATGATCTGTCAAACTACTTAGTTAACTAATACAACATATTTGTCATTGCCTGAGATCTTGATCCACCAACATTAAATGATTTTGATTGCTCCCCCCAAAAAAGCATAACCAAACCCACAATTAAAAAAAAATCATTAATGAGATTAATTATTATTGTTGGTGAAATTAAAGATGATATAGAGAAGTGTAAGACAATTGTTTTTTAAAATAGAAATTCAAATGGGTATGTTTAAAAGTTAATTCAATAAGCTCATATGTATCATGTGAGCAATTCCACTTCTGTTTCCTGCAGGAAAAAGAAAAAGTGGTAGGTGAGATGGTGCCTCCAAGTGAGTCATCCAGTGCTATTTATCCATCAATGAGCAAAATCTTGGGAAAAGTTTAAAAATGGAAAAAATAAATTGTTATGTACACACACACACAAACACACACATAAAACAACATTAAAATGAGGCTGAAGAGAAAGTTAATAAAGCAGCCATTTCTTCATAGTACTAGGGAGTGAAGTTAATAGGGAGGCAACTGAACCAAGCACATCTATAGTAAATATTGCTTCAGAACTTCAAGAATTATTATAATTATTGTGCCACATGTGAAGTAATCAAATGTATTTTTTTACTCCTAGTTACACAAGTGCTGGTTCTGGAAGAGAAGTTCATAGAAGAGACAGTATATAGCGATACTATGCTCAATACAGGAAAAACAAAAACAAAACTTAGGACTTATTTTGAAAGAAAATGCCTTCCCAAATATTCATCCATGAGTTGGGTAAGCAAACACGAGGATTTAAGGAGGCCAAGGGTAATCTGACTCATTCACTTTTGTAGCAATACAGCATATTTTGGGATTAAGACTAACTTCTTGTTTTCTTGTTCTGTCATTTCCCAATATTAAGGGACTTGAACAAGAACTTGATGAACATTTACTAACATTCCATTTAAAAGGCCAGGATAAATTCCTTTAAAAAATTTTTCCCCTTCAAGAATGTTTGCAAATACTTATGTTAAGGTGGTATTTTTGAATAGGTAGGTTTTAAATGTATCATACTTGAGAGAATATTTTCTCTTTTTTCTTATTTCTGCTGACTAAGGTGGAGAAAAATCCCATTCTATAGTGAATCTCAAACATTTTGGGATCCCTTTATCTCTTTAAACTTATAAAAGATTCCAGAAATATTTCATTTAAGTAAGTTAAATACATTTATACTTAACATAATAGAAATTCTAAAAATTTTAAATTATTTGTTAGCTTACTCAGTAATAGCAATAATGATCTATTACATGCCATGTATGTAACATATTTTGTGAAAAATAATTATTTTTTCAAAAATGCAAAAAATGTACTAAAAAGAGATCATGTTTTATATTTTTTGTAAATTTCTTTGTAGAAAATAGGTGGTAAAGATTTCTTCTTTCACATTCGGTTACTACAGCATCACATGTCATGTACTTCTGGAAAATTTCACTGTATTATCTTTCTATTATTTAAAAAATCATTTGACCTTATGGGTTTCCTGAAAGGGTTTGAAAGCCGCTGCTCTAACAACTTAATACTCAAAACCACCTGAAAGCATATTGTTGTTAAATGCCATTGAGTCTGTTCTGACTCACAGCCACCCTGTATAGGGTTTCCAAGGAGTGGCTGGTGAATTTGAGCCACCAACTTTGCAATTCAAACTGACCTTGTGGTCTAGTGGATTTTCCCACAGTGCCACAAATGCAGAATCTCACTCAGGTTAAGCTCTCAGGATCTTAATTTTATCAAGCTCCTTCCATAATTCTCACATACTTTACATTTGAGAAATGCTCCTCTAGGATGTAAATGGAAGGTATTGCTACTTTCTGCCCATCTCTTCCTGACTTTCTCCCATGTGAAAAGAGTAGACCAATTGACTGGTAAATACAAAGATTAACAAACATTGCTCTGCATTACTAAATTAAATGCTGTTAATAAAGATCTCTGAGCTCATGTGGCCTTTTTAGAAGAGTAGAAGGGATTCCCTGTGCTTAGAGGTACACAGGAAAAACATTGTAAATGTCTCATCTAGAGCTTTTATTATTAGCAAGTCTGAAGAACTAAAGAAGGAATTAGAAAGGACTGAAAATCAAGTTCTAGCCATTCTCCGATTAAGCTTGATCAATATTATTTTGCTCCTTATATGACTCTGAGATCTGTTTATCAATTGGTTCCAAAGAGAGAAAGGTTGTGATAATTTATTACCCTAACATATATCTTACACTTAGCAAATACTGAGTCTTGGGGACAATATTTACCAAAAACGAAACCCAAAGTCACTGCCATTGAGTCAATTGTGACTCATAACAACTCTGTAGGACAGAGTAGAACTGTCCTGTATGGTTTCCAAGGCTGAAACACTTTATGGAAGCAGACTGCCACATCACTCACATACAAATTGGCCTGGTGGGTTTGAACTGCTGACCTTTCTGTTAGCAGCCAAATGATTAACCACTATGTCACGAGGGCTCCCAGGGGACAATCCTTAGTGCGCATATAATGCGGTAATTTTCTATGGCTAGTAAAAGAAGGCCTGGAGTCAGCTCACTATTAGAAGCCTAAAATTGAATCATTTTATTGCCACTCAATACGGTAGCACAAGTGTTCCAAGGAGAGCTCAGGGCGGACAGAAACCTCCTGGGCAGCAGAAGGGCTAAAACTCCCTTGATTTAAAAAAATAAAGTTTTTTTCAATGTTTTATTGTGAATTATGTGATAGTTTACATGAGAGAACTTCACGAATTTACGTGTCATCTTTATGCAGGGGCCATGCTAATCTTCTCTGTATCATTCCAATTTTAGTATATGTGCTGCCGAAGCAAGCACACCCTTGATTTTAATTTTCAGTATGAATGTTGTTGTTGTTGTTGTTAAGTGCCGTTGAGTCGGTTCCGACCCATAGCGACCCTGTACAGGGTTTCCGAGGGTGTAAATCATTACGGGAGTAGAAAGCCTCATCTTTCTCCCGCGGAGCAGCTGGTAGTTTCGAACCGCTGACCTTAAGGTTCGCAGCCCGACTCGTAACCACTACGCTACCAGAGATGAATACAGGCCATGAATTCAGGTCCTCATGATCCTTATGACCTTTTGAGGATTAAGCAGGAGATGTCAGAAAAGTTACAACAGAGATAACTGGCTTCTGGTGACCAAGCCTAAACTTGAATAATTGTATTATCATCTCTAAAGCTAATACTGCATATTAAAATAATGACATCTGATTGCTCTGAACTGCAATGGTCTGTAACAAACTGTGGCCCAGGTTAGTAGAAAGACAATGTAGAGAAACCATGAATAGCACCAAGGAACCTATAGTTTACTAAATAAAGCTATGAAACCCCCAGTATCCTCTACTGGAAGGATCATTGAAGTGATAGAGGATCAGGGATGTTGTTGTTGTTGTTAAGTGCCATTGAGTCAGTTCTGATACATAGTGATCCTGTATAGGGTTTCCAAGGAGTGGTTGGTGAGCTTGAACTGCCTATCTTGCAGTTCAAACGGCTTTGCAATCTGGAGCATTAACCTAAAGTGCTACACCAGAACACCAATATATTTCACTCGTTCACTTTGAGTTGTTGTTGTTGTTAGGTGCCATCGAGTTAGTACCAACTCATAGCGACCTTATGCACATCAGAACGAAACATCGCCAATCCTGGGCCAACCTCGCTACTGTTGCCACGCTTGAGCCCATTGATGCTGCCACTTTGCCAATCCATCTCGTTGGGGGGCTTCCTCTTTTTCTCTGACCCTCCACCTTATCAAACATGATATCCTTCTCCAGTGACTGGTCCCTCCTGACAATATATCTGAAATATGAGAGACGAAAGTTGGCCATCTTGGTCTCCACTTTGAGTAGGAGGCTTATCCACTCTATGATCCAGTGAAGCTATACTTAGCGCCTCCCACTCAAAGTGAATGAATGAAATATACATAGAAACAAACATTAAAATATACAACCAAAAAATCAAAAGTCAAAGTAAGAATATCACTGCAGTGATAATTAATTTCATTAAATAAGTTAATAAAAACTTTAAGTTGCTAAAGATATTTAAAGAGATGAATGAAGGAATTATTTCTATCAAAGAGCAATGTAAGAGAAAATTTTTAAAAAGGACACACAAATATGAAAAGGAACAAATTAGAAATATTGAATTTGAAACTACATTTAAAAAAAATAATAATGAATTACATAAATTCTGCATGCAGTCGAGAGAGTCAGTGAGTGGGAAGAAAGTGTTGAGGAATTAATTCAGCTTTCATCCGAGAAAGGCACAATGAAAGAGCAAGTAAAAGACCTAAAAGGAATCCTAGTGGTGCAGTAGTTAAATGTTCAGATGCTAATTGAATGGTTTGTTGTTGGAAATTACCCAGTGGCTCCAAGGAAAAGTATTTGATAATCTGCTCCCATAAAGAGTGTTGTTAGCGTGGTTAGGTGCCATACAGTCAGTTCTAACTCGTAGTGACTCTGTGTACCACAGAATGAATTCCCGCCAGATTTTACAACATCCTCACAATTGTTTCTATAGTTGGTCCCGTGAGTGCAGTCCCTGTGTCAGTCCATCTTGTTGAGGGTCATCCTCTTTAACTTTGACCCTCTACTTTACTAAGCATGATGTCCTTTAGGGACTGGTCCCTCCTGATAACATTTCCAAAGTGCTTGAGGCAAAGTCACAATATCTTTACTTCTAATGAGCATTCTCATTGTACTTCTTCCAAGACGGAAGGAAGAAATCTATTTCTCATTCTGGCAGCCCATGCCAGGTATATTCAATATTCTTTGCCAGCATCATTATTCAGAGACATACAATGTTTTTTTTCTTTATTTACTTATGGAGTTGTGGTGGGTAGGAGTAAGGAGTGAGAGTTAGGACTATGGCTAGGTCTAGACAAGGACTAGGACTTCATTTAGCATTGAGGTTATGGTTAGGATTAGAGTTGGTGTTAGGGTAATAATTGAGCTTGAGGTAGGAGTAACACTGGGTCTAGTTTTCAGGTTACAATTAATTTTTATTTTATTTATTTCTTGAAATCAACTGGATTTTCACTTCATTTGGAAATTCTTTAAGTACATTATTCCTTCTTTTTACTTTATTTCTTTGTTGTTATTGCAAACTGGTATCTCTGGTTCCATTTTCAGTTTTGAAGGGTTGTTTTACTTTCAATACTTCTGTATCTGGATGAGTTCTGGGTGATATTGTCATGTATGTTAGTCTCAGGTTGCTGTTTGCTATTGTTGATTCTCTGTCCAAAGAATTACCTTTAATATATTTTTAAGTTGGTCTGCTTTTTTTTTTACAAACTTTTTAAATTTCTGTTTATCTGAAAATGTCCTAAATTTCTCGTCATATTTGTTGGACAATTTTGCTAGACGTATTTTTTGGTTGGCAATTTTTATTTTTTCAGACTTTTTTTATATGTTATCCCATTGTCTTCTTGCTTGCGTGGGTTTTGCTGTGAAATCAGAGCTTAATCTTACTAGTTCTCCTTTTAGGTAACTTTTCGTTTATCTCAAGCTGCTCTCAGTATTCTTTCCTTGTCTTTGGTTTTGAAAAGTTTAATTATAGTATTCCTTGGTGTTTTGCTTTTGGGGTCTATCCTGTTGGGAGTTCATTTAGTTTCTTGAATGACTATCATCTTGTATTTTATGATGTTAGGAATGTTTTCTTCCAACAACTCTTGCACAATTTTCTCTATGTCTTTTTTTTTTTGGTCTCTTCCTGTTCTAGAAGTCTTTTTGATTGTTGTTCCTTTTGATTGTTGTTGTTGTTGTTGTTAAGTGCTCTTGAGTCAGCTCCTACTCATAATAATATTGTGTAGGGTAATATTCCAGGTAATCTTAGGCTTCATTTGGATTTCTTATTTTTATTTCTGATTGCTCATCTTGAAGATGAGTATTGAGAGATTTGTCTTCAAGGTCAGTAGTCAGCCTTCCATTGATCCAATACTATTTCTTTCCCTTTCAATGCACTAATTCTGAAGTCTTAGTATTGACTAAACTTTCTAATTCCTGTTTTTGTATGGTTCTCTTTTTTTTTTTTTCAGATCATTCTTGCAGTCTTTTCCCAAATTCTTCTAAAGTTTTTTTTAGAGTTTGTCAATATTTCTCTCAATCCATTGAAGGTAGCTAAAGAACATTATTTTAAATTCCTTATCAAGTAGTTCTGATACCATTTCTGCTATTATATTTTCTTACTGCAATTTGGTCACTTGTTTGAGGAACTTTTGTTTCTTTGTATAAGTTGAAATGGTTTCAATTTATATTTCATTGATGATTGTATGTTGGTGTGTTCTCAGTCACTCACTACCTATTTCCAGGTAGACATGGCAGAGATTGAAGTGCAAACTCAGTTTTCTGTTTGTGTAGTATAGTTCAGGGCTAGCATTCTTGGTGCCTGACCCCAGGCAGAGCTAAGACTATGCAGAAGAGAGTGCCACTGGCCACTGAGTTGATGATTTGGGGATTGGCCATGTCCCTGGCTACCCTGGAGAGCAAGGGAACAAGGGAAAACTGTAACCCCTTGCCTACAACCTCCATCCTGATCCTGTGCCTACAGACCTCTATATTGGCATTTCCTTGAAGTTCAAGATGGTCAGACCACTCTCTCCACACCAGCTGACAGTGCACCTATTTTTTTCTTTCTCTTTACTTTTGTTCAGCCTTCTCTTCCAGTTGGCACTCAATCCACCTCTCTGTCACATCCTCTGATGCTCAGGGTTCCAGGATAACCATATCTGTCTATTTCACTGGGTCTTCCATGTCTTTGTTGCAGAGGGTTAGCTCACTGCATCTTACCCTGGAACTGAGATTGCTATTTATTGTCCAGTTTTTGCATGTATATAAGGTGATTAGCAATATCATGGCTTGGGTCAGGTGCACCTTCGTCTTCAATGTGATATCTTTGCTTTAAAAACTTTAGAAGTATTTTACAGAATATTTGTCCAATACAATACATCTTTTGATTTCTAGATTGCTGCTTCCATAAGTGTTGATTGTAGAACCAAGTAAATTGAAATCCCTGAAAACTTGCTTTTCTCCACTTACCAAAATGTTGTTTATTGCTCTTGTTATGAGAATTTTAAAATATTTTTCTTGTTAAAGTTCAATCCATGATGAATGCTGTTGTCTTTGATCTTCATCAATATGTGCTTCAAGTCCTCATCACTTTTAGCCAGTGAAGTTGTGTCATCATATCATAGATTGTTAATGACTCTTTCTCCAATTCTGGTGCCTTCTTTTTTAGTGTCCAGCTTCTTGGATTATTTGCTCAGGATATAGATTGAATAAGTATAGTGGAAGGATACATCCCTGATGCACACTTTTCCTAATTAAAATAAAACCATAAACTATCCTCTTGTTCTGGTAGAACAATTACTCCTTGGTCTATGTATAGTTTCCACATAACAAAATAGAGTGTTATGTAATTTCCATTCTTTTAAATCGTATCCATAATATATCGTGATGTACATTCTGAATGCATTTTTATTGTTAATATAACACAGGTAAACATCATTTTGTTATTCTCTGCTTACATTCAAGATCTATCTGACATCAACAATGATATTATCCCTCATTCCATATCATCTTTTGAATCCAGCTTGAATTTCTGAATTAGTTACCTATCAATGCACTAATGAAAAATTTATGATTAACTTGAATGTAACTAATTATATTCAAGTTTATCCTAATGATTACATCCTAGAATACCCTATGGGGAAGTTATACTTGAAACTGAAACTGATTCAAAGGTACCTAACAAGAAGAAAAGACTTAAAGATAAATCAGGAGGCATTTAATGGAATAAGGGAATAGAGAAAATGGAGAGAATGGCAGAGAAACAGTATATGAAAAGAAAATATTTTATCTCAGAACTCCATAGATCAAAAGTTTACTCTGAATATCAAAATAAATTAATTCCAGTTTTGTTCACTGAATCTTCCTAGTGTGATGAATTATCATTTTATGCTAATGATGAGAGAAGGACCCATATTCCTAGATTTTTAGCAAATGTTTTGTCAGCAAAAATAGATAACAACAAACCATCTGATTAAGACCTTGAAAAATAATTGTTAAATCTATAATTTGTGCACAGCTAAGTTATTTTCCAAGAGTAAGGGCAAGATATTATTGTTGGCGATGTTAGGTGCCTAGAGTCAGCTTCAACTCATTGTAAAAGGGAACAAAACACTGTCCAATCCTGTTTGACTCTCAAAATCTTTGCTATGTGTGAGCCCATGTTGTAACTGCTTTATCATTTCATTCTGTTAAGGATCTTCTTCTTTTTCTCTGGTCTTCTACTTTACTACATGTATTCACTTGTTTGTCAGTTTGTCATACTGTTTCTGGTGGTTTGCATGTTGCTATGGTACTGGAAGATATGCCACTGATATTTCAACTACCAATAGGGTCAACCATGATGATCAGTTTCATCAGAGCATCCAGAGTAAGACTGACTAGGAATGAGTACATGGTAGTTTACTTCTGAAAAAACTAGCCACTGAAAACCTATGGATAGAAACATAACACTGCCTGATAGAGTGTCAGAAGATAAGCTCCTCTGGCTGGAAGGTGTTTAAAATACTACTAGGAAAAAGTTGCCTCCTCAAAATATAGTCCATCTTAATGGATGTGGATGAAGTCATGCTTTCAGGACCTTAGTTTACTAATGTGACCCAACTTAAAATGAGAAGAAATAGTTGCAAGCATACATTACTAATTGAAATGATAAATGTATGAAGTATGAATCTATGAAAATTGGAAGTTGTCAAAAAATAAATGGAACATATGAAGATTAATATCCCAGGCATTAATGAGCTGAGACTGCCTGCTATTGGCCATTTTGAATCTGAAAACCATATGGTCTACTATGCCAGGAATGACAAATTAAAGTGGAATGGTGTGGAATTCCTTGTCAAAAAAGACCATTTCAAGATTTATCTTGATGGATAGTGGTGTCAGTGATAGGATATTATTCATACATCTAAAAGGAAGACCAGAGTTTCCAAAGAGAAAAGAGGAAAATATAAGAAACTGTCACAGGTAAGCAGAGTCAGAGGAGACATGATGTCATGATCACAAAATGGAAAGTTGGATCCTGAATGGGATCCTGGAATAGACAAAAGATGTTAAGGAAAGGCTAATAAAGTTTAAATAAAGTGTGGAATTTAGTTAATAGTATTGTATCAAGTTTGGTTTATTGGCTGTTACAAATATCTCATAGTAAAGTAAGATGTTAACAATTGTGAAACTAGTACATAATATAAGGGAAATGGCTGTACCGTGGAGCAGTGGTGGTGTAGTGAGTTTGCACCCACCAGCAGTTTGAACCCACCAGCACAATTTCAGCAGTCTGAACCCATCAGCCACTCTGCAGGAAAAAAAAAAAAAAGATGAAACTGTCTGCTCCCATAAAGAAATACAGTTTTGGAAACCCTATATAAAGACATTATGAATTACAATGGATTTGATAGTGTGGGTTATGGATGCATTTGCATATTACCTAGTGTACAACAGTCATACAGCAAACCAAACCCAATGTCATAGTCAGTCATCATACCCTATGTAAGGTTTCAGAGACTATAAATATTTATGGGAGCAGATAGACTCATCTTTGTTGGATGAACTGGTGGGTTTAACTCCAGACTTTGTTTTTAGCAAACTAGTGCTTATCCTACAGAGTAGCTAATTTTCTATAAAAATTTAAATCTCTTTAGACAGTAGGTTGAGAAGCTAGGAAGACCAGCTCTAGAGACTATGTGCCTTTCCTTGAATTCTTGTTGTTGTTAGATGCTCTTGAGTCAATTCCAACTCATTGCAACTAAACAGAACAAAACACTGCCTAGTCCTGTGCCATCCTCACAGTAGTTATGTTGTCATTGACACTATGTCAGTCTGTCTTGTTGGGGGATCTTTGTCTTTTTAACTGATCCTCCATTTTACCAAGAATGAGATCCTGCTCCAGGTACTGGTCCTTCCTGACAACTTGGCTGAAGTATGAGAGACAACGTCTCACTTGGCGTCTAAGGAGCATTCTGGGTGTACTTCTTCTAGCATAATATGTTTATTCTTTTGACAGTCCATGACATTTATAATATTTTTTCTAATATCATAATTCAAATGCACCGATTCCTTGAACCATAGCTTCACCATTTAATTGCTCTGTGACATCACTCATTATTTCAAAATCTAGATTTCCCAACTATAAAATTAAGCATAATATAGTGTGATGATTAAATGAGTCAGTATATTTAAAGTATTTAGAACACTGTCTGCCACATTATAAATACTTATTGTTTTTGTTAAGTGCCACTGACTCAGTTTTGGACTTGGAAACCCTGTACATAGCGACCCTGTATACAGTTTCCAAGGAGCAGTTGGTGAGCTTCAACCACTTATCTTGTAGTCCAAACCAACTTTGCAGTCCAGCACATTAACTCACAGTGCCACACTAGAATTCTTATAAATATGTAAGAACTGCTACTCAGTCTGTTGATGGTGTTGTTTTTATGAGTGAACTATTTTGCCTATTAAATGTAGGGTAGAGTGTGAAAAAGATGAGGAGATTAGACTTTAAATGATCACCAGACCAAAGACTGATGATGAATGCCCTTATTCACTGATACAATTTGCAACAGGAAATAAGGTAATTTGGACTTAGGACTCTTGAATTGTGGAGTGAGTGGACAGCAGTAGGCAAGTTACATGAATGGGAATGCACGCCAATGAATATCAATGGAATCTCTCTGTTGTCAGTGAAGTTGGGTGAACTGATGCTGACTAGGAAGCTCACGAAGGATAACAGATATTTCCAGGATTTCAGAAAAGTTTCCCTTCAGCAGTATTTTTTTCTTTTAAGGTGTGTGAATGTCTAGGTCTATGTAACCTTAGTAAGTCTGGATATAATCACTCTGTGGAAGAGAGAGGGACTCACCAGACTGAGAAAGGGGGCAATTAATGCTGCTGGAAGATGCGGGAGGGAAATAAAGAAAGGAAAGCTTTAAGGAGTCCAGAGAGCTTATCTGAAACCAAATACATTAAAGTAAAAGAAAAAGAATAAAAGAGATGAGAGTGAGAAAATGACTGATGAGACCCAGTTGGAGGGACAGGGAAAACAAGTGTGTAAAGCTTTAATAGCAAAAAGAGAAGAATCAAATTATTGGTAACTGTTACAGAGGATAATTAATATCTAAATAAGACTTAACCTTAATGCTCAAAAAGAAACTGGCCTGACTAAGATAGAAGGAAAAAGAAATCAGGTGTCATGAATTGTGATGGTCCTTTGGTTTAGAAAGCAATTAAATTTGAGTGTCCATTGTTGTTATTGTTGTTAAGTGCTGTTTAGTCAGTTCTGACTCATAGTGATCCTGTATAGGGTTTACAAGGTGTGGCTAGTGAGCTTGAATATCTGACCTTGCGGTTCAAACTGACCTTGCAGTCCAGCACATTAGCCCACAGCACCATACCAGGACTCCTGAATGTCCATACATGGAACCAAGTTCAGAATCAACAGGTGGTACCAGATTTCTGGTCTATGGTTTGCATTGGAAGCTGACAAGAGATGACTCAATTTTTTTTTCTCCTTTCTTTAATTTTATTTTAGAAAGTAATTGATAAAGTTGTAAGGACAGCAAAGCTTAGGTAAGACACAGCCATGGGGAGCTCAGAGTTCCTGATCCTATTTTTCTGAAGAGGAATATTAGAAGAGGAGTTTTGGACAGATGTAGGTGGCAAAACGGAACTCTTAGAAAGCAGTGCACCTAATGTTGAGGACTATTTAATGTGTATTAAAGAGATCATTCTTGACTTCTGGTTTAGGCAGCAGCAGAGACAGCCAAGTAAGAAAGGCTCTGTGGGGGAGGGATTGAAAACCCACAGAAGCTGCACTCACAGAACAACACCAGAGCTCTGGATCTACCACAAGTTCCAGAACGTCAGATTCCTGCACTTGCAAGTGTAAAAAATCAGGATATAAAGGAAAATACTGTGAGTTAGTATTCTCTGGAGATGGGACTCCTTCTGTGGCCACCCCACAGGGCAGAGTTCAGAGTGTGAGGCAACAGCCAGACTGGCAAAGGGAACCTGCACTAAAAGCGGTGCAGTGACATTTGCAAAAGGAGATGCGGAGGATTCTACACATTATTTCCTCCTATTCCCTGTCATGCCTTCTTTGCTCAGCCCGGATGCCTTCAGGCAGGTGGGTGCATATCCCCTCCCCCTAGAAAAAGTATAGCGCTGACCCCACAGTTTTCCCACGGTACACAGAGAAAGAGCTTGGCAGCTACTTATGATGTCACAGCCCTAAAATTAACTTGTGCAGGACTCTTACCCAGGCCTATATAGCAAGAAAAAAGCAGGCACATCAGGCCTGACAGACAAACCATAGAACAATCTGTAAAAGCCCAACATGAAAGGACACAACTGTCTCAAGAATTATGCTATGCATACGCAGATACATAACTGACCTTCAGAGACAAAATAGTGAACAATCTTTCTCCCATTAACTTCTCAATATCTATCTGTGCACCTCCACAGCCACTGCTGGAGGCTTCTGTGTTGCACATACACACTGCTTGTGTAGCAAGGCGACTGGACAGTTGGCCACAGTTTTATTTTTGTTTCAAAGTGGTGGTTTTTTGTCTCTGCTTTTATATTGCTTCTGTTTTTGGTTCTTTTGATCACACATTTTTCCTAGAGGTGGGAGCTTTTTCTCCCTACATTTCTCAAGAAGAGGCAGAAATCGTGGCCATATAGCCAAGCTACAAGTATACCCCATAATATTCCACCATTGATACAAGAGCCAATAACAGCTGCTAAGCATTATGTGTGAAAAGGGAAGCCTATATACTGATCACATCCACCAGGAGACACCAAGTAAGCTTAATAACACAACAACAAACATCAATTTAAACATTAAAACAACCACATAACTATTGGAAATGACAAACAAAAGATCCCAAACACAAAAAACGATCTCAAAACATGCCCCAAAACAGAAAAGAGTAACTGACACAAAAGAGCACTGGAGACAGACAAAGGCTCCCCAGAAGAGGAAGAGCAGGTTTTAGATTTCCCTGAGAAAGAATTCAGAAGAATGATATGGAAACAAATTCAAATGCACCGAAAAGGGGTGGAGGAAAACAAAGAAGAAGTCAGGAAAATACTACAAGAGAAATCAAACAAGATTGGTACATCATTGGAAACAATTAAAAACCTGCAAAAAGAGGTCCAGCTGATTAATGATAAAATATCAGAAATGGACAATATACTGAAAGGAGAAAGGAGCAGAAAAGAATAGATGGAAGCCAGAATTAGTGAGCTGGAAGACAAATCTCTCAATACTGCTAAGATAGAAGAGCAAGCTGAAAAAAGGATAAAAAAATCTGAAGAAAGTCTAAGATTCATGCTGGATAACACAAAGAGGAACAACTTAAGAATTATTGGCATTCTGGAATAAGAAGACTCAGAGAAGTCCACAGAGGAGATAGTTGAAGCGCTTCTGGAAGAAAATTTCCCTAACATCTTGAAAGATGAGAAGATAAACATTCAAGAAGCCTAATATACCCCAAGAAAGATAGACACCAAAAGAAAGTCACCAAGACATATAATAATCAAGCTCACCAAAATCAAAGACAAGGAAAGAATTCTAAAAGCAGCCAGGGAGAAGAGAAGTGTCACTTACAGAGGCAAGCAAATCAGATTAAGCTCTGATTATTCAGCACAAACCATACAGGCAAGAAGGCAATGGGGAGTCATATACAAAATCCTAAAGAAAAAACTGCTAACCAAGAATCATCTATCCAGCAAAACTAGAGCAGTTAGAACAGAAGATAATTCATGAAAGACAGACTGGCAGGAAAAACCCACAACAAAAAGGCAATCTTATTGATTACTACAAGAACAAGTAAGCTGTTTGGCCAAGAGCCATCAAGGCAAGTGTTCAGGACACCTCAGAGAAAACCCCCTTCCAAGACAACTCAAGGGGAATACATGAGCAGACATGTGGTCTGGATGGTGACCATGATGGTCACCGATAAGGGAAGAGGGGGAAAAACAGCAACAAAGTTGCAAGCTAAGCCCGACCACATTCAATTGAGCCCTGTGAACCTGGGTGGAGACCTGGATGGCCAGCAGTATGGCAAGACCCGGGGACTCCAGGGCCCAGAGGAAATGACATGGCCACAGAGGACTCAAGTGGAGAATGAAGCGTCCACCTGATATGAAGTGAGGGGAGATGCACAAGAACACCCATATTTGCAGATAGTAACCACTTGACCTGGCTTCAATGGCTGGATGATCAGAACACAACTAGAAGAAGTTAGAATGGGGGGTGGGGGTGGGGAAGAGTAACCTGCTACAATTTGATGAACTTTACTTATATTTATGGATGTAGTAGCTCAAAAAAGAGATTACAGCGAGGATCACTCCCACCTCTCAGTACACAGGGTTGACAGGGAAGGGCAACATAGACATTGGCTACCCAAAACGGGGGCACAGCAGTTTGAAACTACCAGATGCTCCGCGGGAGAAAGATGAGGCTTTCTGCTCCCGCCAAGATTTACAGCCTCGGAAACCCTGTAACAGGGTCGCTATGGGTTGGAATCGACTCGACGGCACTTAACAACAACAACAACAACAAATATAGGCAAGGAAGAGTCATGGTGAGGCTCTGTGGGTTAATGCACCAGACTGCAAAGCCATTTGAACTGCAAGGTCGGTGGTTCAAGCTCACCAACTGCTCCTTGGAAATCCTATACAGGGTCACTATGGGTCTGAATTGACTCCACAGCACTTAACAACACAACATAAAGGCAAGAAGTGAGTGGCTTACAAGCTTTCAAGAGGGAGCCTAGTTCTATATGGGGTGGGGGAAGGTAGAAGCACCACTGAATGATTTCTAATCCGTTGGGACCAGGCTGGTGAAAGGAATTGGGATAAGACTCTCGAGGTATAATAGTCAATAATTGCCATCAGGTCTGACTGTGAGGCTAGGGCATATAGAGGTAGATGTTTTTTGACAAAAGGAGAGTGATTGATTTTGCAGCCTAGGAGCGGAGGTCCCTGGGACCATCAAGTGAGAAGAATGGAGAGCAGGAACCTACCCAGAATGGAATTGGCACCAGGGATGGAGACAGAGAAGATGATGTGGACAGATGGATCAGCTGGGACGCTGGACTCAGGGAGGGAGAAGGGCTGTATGCTGGTAGCCGAGGGTGGTGGTGGTGGTGGGGGGCAGGCCTGTGTAGTGTACCCTTTGGAGTTATATGATAATGCATGGAAGGCATTGTAATCATTGCAATGAAATGAAATACGATAGGGTGAATGTAAAGCTGATGTTCTCCCATGTAAACCTCACAATAAAAACTTAAGAATTAACACACCACTTTTGAAACTTTTAACTCTATGAGTCCCAAGAGGGCACAAAAAAATCTCTGAAGGAGAAGAGTATAATTAAACATGTACACATACACACATGCACACCCACATTTTTTTAATGTCATGATAGTTAATGTATTTTAAGTCTTGTAATAAAATTTATAAAATGTAAAAAGCAAAGAGAGAGAGAGAGATCATCCTTTCTTCCCAATTCCTCATGTTCTAATAAATTTAATGAGCTACTTGTCTTAACTACAGGTGGTTTCCCACTTACAGCAATTTGACTTATAATGATGAGTCACATGCTCAGTGTTCTGCCAATTACTCAGAGTCTTTCAACAGGCTACACACAGCTACATCATTGGCACTGTCTGCTATCTGATATGCACTAATATCTAAGCACCTGTGATCTGGGTCCTAGACTTCAGATGGTATCCTTTTATCCTGTATAGAGACCAAAAAGGCAGTTATTCAAACAGAATAAGGGGATTCTGCATAGCTCAAAATCAGGAAAAGTGTGTATCCTCTCATTATACTTATTCAATCTGTATGATAAACAAATAATTCTAGAAGGTAGACTGTATAAAGAACAAAGTGGCATCATGTTTGGAGGGAGACACATTAAAAACCTGTGATATTCAGATAAAACTGTTCCATGGCAATTTAAGTTTGTTTTACCCTGCTAGAAGAGGTGAATCATCAAACCATGCTTCATAATTTAAATCTCAAAAAGCCTCTTGGTTGCAGAAGTATCCTTACATGAACTAATTTTAGTAAAGGGAGGAAGACAGGGGTCGATCATGTTTAGATTAGCCAATGGTTGTTCCCTGTGCATCTCACTCCTCTTTATCAGCCTCATAGTATCTAGTTTCTTCTAGTCATTTGCTTTTTCTGGAATCAAAATGATCTCCTTATATGAATATAGAATAACTACTCAGAATGAACCTTATGGGCAAATTTTGGTGAGTATTGATTTTTTTTTTAATAAGAGTTAAAATTATAGATAAGCTCTGTAGTTCAAGGTATTGGATTTCCTACTAGATATGAAGCAAGGGTGTCAGCTGAGAGTGAAAAAAAGAGAAGAAAATGGTAGTGAGTTCTTGAGAACGGAAAGAATAAGGAAAAGGACATAAATGCATCTTGTCAACCTTTCATGTTTAAAGAACAACAAAAATAATTTTAAAAGAAAAGAATTAGCTACAAAAATGCACATGATTATTCTGAGTCTTTATTTGATTTAGGTATTATGATAAATTATATAACTTCATTAAAATTGAGATAAATACATTTTTGTACTCTAACATAACTGCATATCCAATTGAAGTAACTGTGATTTCCCTTAATTATCTACTGGGAATAACATAAGGAAGAAAATGACCCCAAATCCAAATGTGTATTATGTTGTTAAGTTTGTTCAAATCAGTTTTCACAGCAACCCTGAATAGGGTTTCCAAGGAGTGGCTGGTGGGTTTGAACCAGCAACCTTGTGGTTGACAGTCTAGTGCTTATCCTATAGTACCACACAAGGAATTCAAATGCATACTATAGAGAACATTTTATTAAGTTTTAAACAAAATAAAGAATAGACAAAAGCAAAGACAAATCAGCTGGATGAGGGAGAACATTAGCATATTGTCATAATGGTGTCAAAAAAATTCACATCCATGTGTCAAACACAAAGAACAAAGGAATTTAGTCACAAAACCATGACTGGCAGAAGATCAATTTGTCACAGTTGCAGGCCAAACTATGGACTACAGAAGAGGGAAGAGGACCATTGCAGATTAGGAAGCCTTGCAGGATTCGCTGAGTCCCTCCAACAGTCTGAATATGATTCATAACCATCTAACCCAAGTACCCCAATTTCCATTAAGGAGCATGCCCATGCAAGTCCATGAGAAGGAGACTATCTCTTCTTAGGTTGGCTGGGGGAGAAGCCTTAATCCATTGCCAAATACAGTCTACCTGAGGGCAAAGCTGCCCCTCCCTACTTTCTACAAATTGTCTTAGTGACTTTGGCAATTTAGCTGTCAACAGTGTGTAAGGTACTCAAGAAGTTGCTGAGACAGGGAGGCGCCATCAGTACTCTGGGACTTGTGAAAACTGCCTACATGACAGAACTCAGGCAGATATATGATTTTTTTTCAAGAGAGATTAACCTTCTATTACTTCTTTTTAACTTATCTTTCAGGCTGATGGGATTCAACCTGCTCTCCATGCAGGTGTACAAACTTGACGGATGACCATCCACTGGGGGCAGAGAGGAGTGCCAGTCCTTGGTGTTACCAGAGTGCTAATTATACGTTTGAGCTACAAGAGAATGCTCTTGTCTTCTACTCATTAAGAATAGTCAAAAGAGGAAGAGTTTCCATATGAGCAAAGGTTTATTATAGAGAAGAGACTTGCCAGAGGAGATGGGGAGGATTTAATACAATGCTTAACCCTTGTCTAGCAAAGTCTACCTAATTAAACAACGGAAGGTAAGCAAGAAATCCAAAAAATGAAATTTCAAGATTGTCACCTAGGTAGAAATTTCCAGGGGCTCACAAAGACAACAATGAGACTCATGAGGTGGCATACACTTACAGAAATTTATACCAGTAATTACATACTCCAGGCTCCAACAGACAGAAACAAATCTTTCAGAAAATGTCAATTCATACCTTTAAAGGGGGAAAGCTGCAGTCCTACAAAGAAATAGAAAGAAATGCTAACGACTTAAGGAGTGTCCTACCACTAGAGCAGCAGAGAGCAGAATTTCCTGAATGGCCTGGTCTAGGGGACTTCAGTCTTTCAATCAGGCCCCCTCTCCAGTACCCTCAGGAGATTAAGTCTCCCCATGGATGTTCAGATGTCTATTACCTTGAGCCTTGACTCTGACCTTTCAAATTAGCCCATGTCCAGTATCCTTAGAAGGCTAATTTTACCCACATATATCCACATACCTATTCCACTAAACCTCACAGTAGGTATAAAGTCATTCCCACCACATACAACACAAGCTAAAAGAGAAAGACTTTGCTCACATGGAAACCAAAACATGGACCAGATAACAAACGGGATAAATCACCTTAATGGATGGAGAACACAGGAACAACTCAGTCCTGGCAGTTGTTTTTATTGATTGACCAGCCTCAGGCAATCTGCTCCTCAGGTCGTCTCAGGTCAGAGTCCAGGACTAATTTATCCCTTTGTGGTCACTAGAATCTGTTAGAAGCAGTGCTAATACCACCTCCACTGTACAAGAGAAGTCTCTTGCCTTCTATTAACTAAGAATAGTCAGGAAAGGCTGATTTTCCATATAAGCAAAGGCTTATTATAGGAAACAAGTTTGCACGCAGAGACCGTGAGGGCTCAATGCAATGCTTAACACCCATCTCCCTGAAGAAAGGCTTTGTTGAGGCTTAAAAGAGTTTGGGGTGGAGAAAAGGCATCATGTTTATTCATAGGGTTAGGCGGGATTTTGATGAAGTGGCCAGATTAGAAGGGGACATGATAATTGAGTGCATGTGCAACATTTCTTCAATATAGATTCCACCGCAAAAGCCTCTTGTAAGGGCAGAAAAAAACTTATTCTGGAAAGTTGCACATGTGTGGTTCTTCAGTACTTCTGTTCCAGCCCCTTCAAGGGCTGGTGTTCTCCTCTGCCGTCAAGGAAGGGTTATCCATCACAGTGGGTAAAACTAGTTAAACTGAACAAGGAAGTAAATTACAGAAACTGTACAGTGTTCTGTTTATAGTAAACAGAATGTAAAATATGCAAGGTCTTGTGATTAATATTTCCACCTTTTAAGAGACTCCTAGGTTCCCTGTATCAGGGAGTTTGAACCGCAAGGTCAGTTGTTCAAGATCACCAGTTGTTTCTCAAAAGCTCTATGCAGGATCGCTATGAGTTGGAACCAACACAAGGTATTTAACAACAAAAGCAAACATCTGTTGGGGATGGAGCAGAGGCAAGCTTTGGTTGGTTCCTCTCTGTTCCTGCTCAAGAGTTCATTCCTCTTTTACTTTTAACAAACCTTTGTTCATATGGACACTCAGAGCCTAGTCTATTGATCTTTTGTTTTAATGTTGATTGTGAATTGAGTGAAAGATTGCAGGGCAGATCATCAGTTTTACATTCAACAAATCATACACCTTGTTTCATTACAATGATTCTAATTCCCTCCATATACCATCAGGGAGCTCTGGTAGCGTAGTGGTTATGAATCGGGCTGCTAACCACAAGGTCAGCAGTTCGAAACTACCAGCTGTTCTGCTGGAGAAAGATGAAGCTTTCTCCTCCCATAAAGATTTACAGCCTCAGAAACCCTGTACAGGGTTGCTATGAGTCGGAACCACCACCACCAATATACTATCAGTTAACAGCATTTCTCTCTATTCATTGTCTCTCTCTCTTCTCTTCTTTCTTTTGTTTTAAACACTCAGGCATATTAACCTATTCATTCTTGATCAGTAGAAGGCAAGGACCTGATTGTGGCTTAGTCCTGGGTTGGGGGAAGTCTACCTTGGTAATAGTGTCGGGAATTTAAAAGGATTAAAATGGAATTAGTGGTCTCACTGATGGTCACAGTCTTCTGCAAACGAAGCCATTCGATTTCAGACTCTAAGGTAGAAACCAATTAAGGGCAGCATTCATAAATACAATAAAGTTTGAATATAATTTTAAAATCTGGAAAAAAAAGTAAACGTGGCCTAATCTACCATAATGAATTTAAAAGTATTTTATTCTTTGGGGTTTTAAGCAGCATGCTTACGAGGTAGCTTGTTATACTGAAAATACTATGGCTTTAGAATTAAGGAGTCACATGTTTGAATCTTAACTCTACCAGTTAAATTTTCTCCTTTGTTAAAATAATCAAAATAATATTTGCCTCACCTATTAAAATGAGAAAGGAGCCCTGGTAGCATATTGGGTTACAAGTTGTGCTGCTAACCACAAGGTCAGCAGTTCAAATCTACCAGTTGCTCTGTGGGAGAAAGATGAGGCTTTCTGCTCCCATAAAGGCTAATAGCCTCGGAAACCCTAGGGTCACTATGAGTCAGAACCGTCTTGACAGCACACAACTAACATCACCATCACCATTAAAATGAGAAAGTTACCAGTTTCCTAATCTATTACCTAAAGCACCTGGTGCTTTGTAGGCTTTGAAGGATAAGCCCTGGATTCTTAACACAAGGTCAGCAGGTTGAGTCTACCAGATGCTCCACTAAAAGAAAATGAGGCCTTCTGTTCCTGAAAAGATTTATAGCCTTAGAAACCCTATACAGGGTCACTATGAGTTTGAACTGACTCGATGACACTTAACTACAACAAATACAAATTAGAGAAGGAACACTGGCAATGTGAATGATTAAGTGCTTGACTTTAAACCAAAAGCTTGGCAGTTCAAACCCATTGATTCCCTGGGAGAAAAACCTGGTTATCTGATTCTGCCTCCACAAAGATTTATAGCTTTGGAAACACCAAACAGAGTTGTTATGAATCAGAACTTACTTTATGTCACTTAACAACAACTCTGACTCTATAACTATTACAGCCAAGACAATTCTATGAGACAATTCTACTCTATTGAATGATGTTGCTATGAGTCAAAATTGACTTGATGACACTAAATAACAGCAATAATTAGACACTGTTTTGTTGTATAATTATAGAATAACAATGTTATCAAGTATTCATTTGAAAAGATCTATGTGGTATCTATTTATATTTGAAACCAAAACATTTTGAAGTCAATCAATCATTGAGTATGAATCCAATTTTATTTTGTTCCAGGGATCTACTAACATTTTTGTTGATAGCTGATTTGTTCCTTATTTTAATAACTCTTCAGCTTTCTCACTTCCACATTTACCTCCCTCCCATCTCAAAACTAGAACCTCTTCACCTATATCTCCTTTCTGTACTGTTCACCCACTCATAAACCAAAACAAATAAAGAAAAAAATATTAAACAGCCTCTGAGAGACTTGTTTCTCTTTTCATATTTCTTTTACCGCTTAACCTCTCTAAGGCCCTGGAATGACCCCAAACTGAACATCATTAACCCAGAGCCTGGACTAAGTAGGTGGATAGTAAATATTTATTGAGTGAATGAAGGAATCATGCAAACAGCCCAAGTATTCTGCCATTCTTCTTTTTGTTTTCTTTCAATTAATGACTTTGGCATCCATTCATCTATTGCAGTAAAATCCCTTGGATTCTTTCTCATTCCTAACATGCAGCAAGTCTTGGAAGTTTGAACTGAAAAATAATTCTAAATCTCTTTCCTCCTTTTTGTTACCTCTATGTATAGCTAAAGGAGAGATGGGCAAACCCTTCCTTAAGATGAATTCAGTTTCCCTAGAAATAGATCCAGGCTTTATTTTTCATATCTCCATGATCCTCATTGCCAAACACTTCAAGTGACATGGTCTCTGATTTTTAACTACCGAGTTAGGCTATCCCTGGTCACACTGGGCCAGATCATTGAATACAAGCCATAGACTTGGGAGTTCACACAATTCCTCACTCTTCATACCAGCCAGTTTCTCTCATGTTTCTATGCTGTGAGCTAATGCACTGGATGGCAAAGTTGGTTTGAACCACAAGGTTGGTCGTTCAAACTCTTAAGATACTCCTTGGAAACCCTATACTAGGTCACTAAGAGTTGGAACAGGCTCTATGGCACTTAACAACAGCAACAATGACTAAGTTAACAAGTTAAGAATCTGTACTTTAGAACAACTGCCAAATAGATGCCAATCTCTGCAGGTTCTCACTGCATCTTGTAGGCTCATTAATGATCTAAATTGCTTATAAAGTTCACTGAGACTATTACCTAGACCTACAGTTATCCATTTATTATAACCAGAAAGGATACAAGCTAAAAGACACATCAGGTGTGATCATGGAGACATTCTAGTATAATGCTTCTGCTGGCTATGTCTAGGAACTTGCCACTCTTTTTTGTGCATGGTTGTTTGCATTAATTCAGGAAGACCAATTGCTTCCCTGTTCAGAGTCTCTTATAAAAATGAATATATACAGGGTCTCTTTGAGTTGGAACTGACTTAATGACACTTAACAAGACTAATATGGGTTATTAGGGCCTCAGTGCATATTCATGATTTGCTTCTCATTGCATATGCATTATATTCGGAAACAGTAAATATGTATGACTGATTGTATCAATACCCCTACCTTTGTGAAATTATTTGCCAGGTGTTGTCTTTGGGGAAGGAACTCTGGTGGTATAGAAATTAAGCACTTGGTCTTTCAGGTCAGTGGTTCAAACCCAACAGTTGCTCTTTGGAAGAAGAATGTTGTTTGCTTCCACAAAGATTTATAGCCTTGGAAACCCTATGAGGCAGTTCTACCCAGATAATGTTGCTGTTTTTAAGTGCTGTTGAGTCAGTTCTGACCCATAGTGACACTGTATAGGGTTTCCTAGGGGCAACTGGTGAGCTTGAATTGCCGACCTTGGTGTTAAAACCGACTTTGCAGTCCAGTGCATTAACCCATAGCACCATACCAGGCTCCACCCAAATTATATAGTGGCCTAAAAAACAACCAATATCATCTGTGAAGAATATGCTCCTTTTAACAATTAGCTATACAAGTAAAAATGTCAACATTTACTACAAAGAAAAGAGGAAAAGGCAAGGAAGATGAGGGAAACTGGATGTACGGACATGGTGAAAGTGTTGACACGTTGCACAGATTATAACCAATATCACAGATAGATTTCTGTGTGAATTGTTGAATTTTCTGTGTAAATTTTCAGAAAGACACAATATTTCAAAACAAAACAACTCAAAACCCTTCCACTGTGCACCATAGTACGGAGCTCTTATTTGATTTCCAGACCAAACATTCCTTGATTGATGAATTGAAAAATAAAGCTTATGAGTTCAGACACAAATTTAATATTGTGGACACTTAAAGTTTTATATGAAACCAGACTCAAAGAGAAACTGATTTTTCCTCTTTTGTGTGTGCCCCTTACTATTGCAAAGGGTTGTAATCACTCTTGACATGCCTCTGGAACACAGAAACTACGATAACCTAAATTCTGGGGAAGAATTCTCATCCCACTGTTTGTAGTTGGGTTAGTTTTCTGTTGCCTTTATAAAAAATGATTACAAACTGATGACTAAAACAACATATCCCCTCATAGCTCTGAAAGTCAGAAGCTGAAATCAGCATAACTGAGATAAAGTAATGATACCAGAAGCGTTATGTTCCCTCTTCTCTTTGGAAGGGGCACAAATATTGATCTCTTCCAATCAGTCGGCCAGATAGTTGTCTTCCAAATTTCTTGGCAGAGATGAGTGAGTGCCTCCTGTGCCGCCTCACTTTCTTGAAAGATTTC
>NW_006408717.1:5595067-5611139 GCF_000296735.1 Chrysochloris asiatica
GCTGGTAGTTTCGAACCGCTGACCTTAAGGTTCACAGCCCAATTCATAACCACTACGCTACCAGAGCTCCTTATACTTCACAATTAGGAGAGTTAAATATTACACATCAGCATCATAAATATGTAGAGCACAGTTCTTCTAGTCAGGACAGTCTCTCCTCAACTGTGTCCACAGGTCAATGTTACAAAGCTCTTTTGGGACTGCTGCTAAATGCTCACAGGACAGACCATTCCACAATAAGTCTCAACCTGAAGACACTACGTTCTAGTTTCCTAGGTCAGCAAACTGAGTTCTCCCAGTTAAATGTGCAGCAGAACCCCACTCTGCAAGCCACACCATTCTCAAAGTCACTCAGCTTTATTTGTCTGTGGACTGTCTTGTGCTGTGGCTCTTTGATCTGTTGTTGCCTTTCCTCGGCTGCTCCTTGCCTGCTTCTGTGGTGTCACAACATTCTGTTCCTAGTTGAGAAATTTCAATGCACAGTGATTTCTGGGTCCAAAGGCCATGCTCCACTCCTGACTCTTCCCTGTTTGTAGCGAAATTCTTCACTTTTGTTTCTGATATTATTCATACTATACTCATGTTAGCGTTTCAAGTTTCTTATAATCACAGTTGACTCCATTAGCCACTCACACCTGAATCATATATTCAGTGTAACTTCTCCTACCTTGTTTACCCAGAAACATCAGGACAAAAAATGTTGTTGGTGGTGGGAGTTACAAACACTATGGTTAGAAGAAGCACGTAAAGCAATTCACGATGTCACAGCCACCCTCTTGCAAGGATATAAGAGATGCTGCATTAGGCCCACCTGAATAATTAGATAATCTCCCCACGTCAACATTCTTAACTTCAACATATCTGTAAAGACCCTTTTTCCAAATAAGGTAAGATTTATGTTTCCAAATAGGGTAAGATTTATGTTTCAGGGGTTAGGGTTGATTTTTTTCATTACAGTCTGCTCACTTGTCCCCAAAGTTTCAAATTCATCTCATATGGAAAATATATTCACTCCATCCCAATATCTTAAAAATTTTTAACCCATTACTTCTACTCCATACAATAAATACTGGGCAGTCAACCACAAGATCTGTGGTTTGAGTTCATCAGCTATTCCATGGGACAAAAATGAGGTTTTTCTACTCCCTCTAAGATTTGAAGCATCAGAAAATCTATATTGGGTCTCTATGAGTTGGCACTGACTCATGACACTTAACAACCACAATGACAGCATACCTATAAATTTGACCTTGTTTTGAAATGTGAATGAGATCACCTAAGAGTTGCAGGGGTCCTACACCTAATCACTTTTGAATTAAAGGGAAAAAAGACAAAATAGATATGTATACAAAAATATTGAGACATGTCACTGAATGCAAAGAATTGAGAGAAGTTACCAGAAACTAGTGTGACCCTGTATGATAATGCACTGAACTGCAAGGTCTGTTTGAGCAGCAAGGCAGTGGTTCAAACTCACCAGTACCTCTTTGGAAACTCTATACAGGGTTGCTATGATTTGGAACTAACTTGATGGCACGTGACAACAATCACCAGAAACTAGAAGAATCAATATGGGTGAGACCTTCATTTGTACTTTTAGCCTTAAGAACTTTGAAAAAAAAAATTTCTGTTATTTAAAGCCACCTCCCTACTTCTGATACTTTTTGTTATAGCAGCTAGCAGTATTTAAGTAGGTTCCATCTTGGGAGTACTTCAAAGATCATAAAAACTGTTTTAATTAAAAGAGAGGCTACCACTTTCCTGATTCTAAAGGGTAAAATTAGCATTTACTGGTTTTAAAAAAACAGGGCTACTGCTTAGGTTTCAAAGAATAGGGTCACCTTGCTTCTAGAGGGTAGGGCTGAAGTTCAGGTTGTACCAATAGGCCTGTACAGACACGCAAGATCAAGGAACTTCTATCCAGATTCTAGAGGTTATAATCAATGCCCAGAGTTTAGAGGATGTGGCCAAGGAACTCTGGTAGTGTAGTGGTTACAAATCGGGCTGCAAACTGCAAGGTCAGCAGTTTGAAACTGCTAGATTTTCCAAACTGCTAACTGTTCTATGGGAGAAAGATGAGGCTTTCTGCTCCCATAAAGATTTACAACTTTGGAAACCCTGTGCAGGGTCAGTATGAGTCGGAACCAACTCCATGGCACATAACCACACCTCAAAAATGAAGGATTAATTTTTTTCTTTGTGGATTACCCATTGGGTTGCTAACTGAAACATTAGCAGTTTGAACCCACCAGTCACTTGAGGAAGAAAGATGAGGTTTTCTGCTCCCATAAATATCTGTAGCCTCAGAAACACTATACAGGGTCACTAGGCATAAGAACTCTACATCACATACCCACCATTAATCTAATGAAATCTGCTCTGCAAAGTTTTAGACTTACATAGTACCTGCTATGGATTGATTTTTAAACCCCAAAATATGTGTTTAAGTCTTACTCTCTGTACCTATAAATAGGACCCAGTTTGGAAATCAGGTGTTTCTTTATTATGTTAATGATGCCATACAAGAGTAGCTTGGAATGATAAAAAGACTGTGGTAGACACAGAGACATAAACATGGGGTAGTGGAGTGAGATAAATGTAAAAGATTACTAAAGATAAATGCAGAAATTAAAAACAAAGAAGTTCACAAAAGGAATTGAAATGTCTAAAAACCTGATGCAGATTTCTAATATCTAGAACTGCAAGGATATTTAATATTAAAAAGGTCTTGTGCAGCAAATTTGCCTAATGCAATGCATCTATGTCTGGGTCATAACAAACTATGGACACAATTAATTAAATATTTATTATTTAAAGCCACCCACTCATCCACCAGTTTTTGTACTGTGGTGAATTGCAAGTTGCTGTGATGCTGGAATCTATGCTACTGGAATTTTAAGTACCAGCGTGGTCACCAATGGTGGACAGGTTTTAGTCGAGCTTCCAGACTACGACAGAATGGGAAGTAGGAGAGGGGAACAACTTCTGAACTGTTAGTCACTGAACACCTTATAAATAGAAGTAGAACGTTACAAGATACGGTGCCATAGATGAAAACATTATGAATAGCTCCCAAACATGACTTTCAATATATTCCACGTGAATTTATAAACTATCTCAAGAGCAGATTTGATGTATTAGACCTGACAGAAGACCAAAAGAATTGTGGCATCACATGAAAAACATCATATGGTAAGAAAGCAAAAACTCATTAAAATGACAGAAAAGAAAGGGCATAAATGGATGTCAGAAGATTCTTTGAAACTTGTCTTGAGCACAGACAAGCTAAAGGGAATGGAATATTGTCAGATACAATGCTAGAAGATGAGCGCCCCTTAGACTGGAAGGCACTCAAAATCAAACTGGGGATGAGCTGCCACCTCAAAGTACAATTCCCTAAATCATTAAATTGATTTCTTTCTGTCCAGCAGTTCTTTACTTTATTCATCTTCTTCTTGTCATATTTTATTGTAAGCAACATGGAGAAACCATACCTCACCTATACCACTTTGATTGGAAATCTCCTCAGCTAAATATCCATGTTTATTATTTACAATTTCAGTTCTCCATACGTTCATATTAAATAAAACTTTTCTAAAATAACTAAATAACAGAGTCAACCACACATTTAAGGGGAGCTGTCAGATAGTCAAGCTGGATTCAGAAGATGCCTAGGAATGAGAGCTATCATTGCTAACACCAGATGGATCTTGGCTGAGAGCAGAAATTACAAGAAAGACATGTACTTCGACTGTCTAACATAACAAACAATGGATACAATTGTAAAGAATGGGAATTCCAGAACGCTTAGTAATGCTCATGAAGAAGTTGTACATAGAACAAGAGGCAGTCATTCAAAAAGAACAAGCAGAAACTGTGAGGTTTAAAATCAGAAAAGGTGGGTATCAGTATTGTATCTTTCACGATACGTATTCAACTTGTATGCTGAGCAAATCATTCAAGAAACTGGACCAAATGAAGAAGAATGTGCCATAAGGATTGAAGGAAGGTTCATTAACTTCTTACAATATTTAGACAGCACTATTTTGCTGTCTAAAATTTTGAAAATCAACTATGAAGACTCACGGAAGCAGCAGTCAAGAAATCAAATGATGTATTTCATTAGGCAAATCTATGCATTATGGCACAGATTATTGCATTATTGCATTTTGGCAGATCTGTGTTGGCAGACGTGCAAGCAGAGCGCTCCTTGGAGGCCAAGATGGCCAAACTTTGTCTCTCATACTTCAGACATGTTGTCAGGAGGGACCATTTGCTGGAGGATATCATGTTTGGTGAGGTGGAGGGTCAGAGAAAAAGAGGAAGACTCCCAATGAGAAGGATTGGCCAAGTGGCAGCATCAATGGACTCAAGCGTGGCAACAATAGTGAGGTTGGCCCAGGATCAGGCAGAGTTTTGTTCTGCTGTGCATAAGGTCACTATGAGTTGGTATCGACTCAACAACTACAGCAATGTTGCTTACTGGAAGAGAAGACAAGAAGCACTTTCTGAATACAGCCTTCATTATGTGTTACAACTCATTGTAAAGAAAGTTAAACTACTCACAACTAGACCAATAATATTATTATAAATGGAGAAAAGATTGAAATTGTCAAAGATTTCATTTCACTTGGATCCATAATCAATGCTCATTGAAACACTGGTCAACAAATTGAAGGACATGTTGCATTAGCCAAATCTACTGCAAAAGACATCTTTAAATTGTTAAAAAACAAAGGTGTCACTGAGGATTGCATCCATGATATTTTCAATTGTCTCATATACCTATGGAGTCCTTGTGTGGTGCTATTTTGACATCAAGGTTAGTTTGAACTGTAACATTGGTGATTCAAGCTCACCAGCCACTTCTTGAAAATGCTATATAGGGTTGCTATGAGTCAGAACCAATTCCACGGCACTTAAAAACAACGTATGCATGTGAAAGCTGGACTAGGAATAAGGAAGTCTGCAGAAGACTTGATTCATTTGGATTATGGTACTGGTGAAGAATATTGAAAGTGCCATAGACTGCTAGAAGAATAAGTAAATTTAT
The DNA here is from genome assembly GCF_000296735.1 of Chrysochloris asiatica. Taxonomy (NCBI): domain Eukaryota; kingdom Metazoa; phylum Chordata; class Mammalia; order Afrosoricida; family Chrysochloridae; genus Chrysochloris; species Chrysochloris asiatica. The sequence goes on from NW_006408717.1 coordinate 5,600,121, forward strand.
GTTGGTGGCATACACAGAATGTTCCTCAGACGTGAGGATGGCGAGACTTCATCCCATATACTTTGGATATGTGATCGGGATGGACCAGTCCTTAGAAAAGGACATCATGCTTGGCAGAGTGTCAGCAAAAAAGTTGAAGAACCCCAACAAGTTTGTTGTGAATTGAACTGTGTCCCTCCAAAATATGTGTCATGACTGTGCCATGATTCTCAGAGGTTTAGCAGTTATATGATTATCCTTCATGAAGTAATCTGATGTGATAAATCAATAGGAGGATTAAAGGTAAGATGTTATTGTTAAGTGCCAATGAGTCAGTTCTGACTCACAACGACCTTTCTAAGGAGTGGTTGCTGGATTTAACTGCTGTCCAGTGTTTATCCTACAGCTCCACACCAGCATTCAAATTTTAAGGGTAGGATGTTTTTGTTGTGCTGTTGAGTCTGTTTTAACTCATAGCGACCCTGTATAGGGTTTCAGTGGAACAGGTGGTGAGTTTGAACTGCTGGCCTTGTGGCTCAAACTGACCTTGTGGTCCTGTACTTTATCCCATAGCACCACACCAACACTCCACCCTTAGTCCTACCATGACCCTGGTTGTATGTGGGAGATTGTCAAGTGTGGGGCTTGCAATACCTTTTATCTTGTTGTTGTTGTTAGGTGCTGTTGAGTCAGTTCTGACCCATAGAGACCCTGTGTAGAGTTTCCGAAGAGTGAATGGTGAGCTTTAACCACCAACCTTGCAGTTCAAACGGCTTTGCAGTCTGGTGCATTAACCCACAGCACCACTTACTAGAGATAAAAAGAGAGAGAGAGCTGAGCAGAGAAAGGGGAACCAGCTACCATTAAGGGAGAAGAGCCAGGAGTGGAGCATGTCTTTTGTACCCGAAGTCCCTGTACCATGAAACTCCTAGATCCAGGGAAAGACTATGCCAAAACATACAGAGATCTCTATACAATGCTGGGCCTTTCACAGGGGACAAGGATTTCCCCTGAACTAGTACTCTGAATTTGGATTTCAAACTGTGATAGAATAAATTTCTGTTTGTTAAAATTATCCGCTTGTGGTGTTTCTGTTATAGCAACGCTACGTAACTCAAATAAATATGTATAGACACAGTTACTTCAACAATGGGCTCAAAAATAATAATAACTGTGAAGATGGAGCAGGATCACAAAGTTTTCTATTCTGTTGTGTATTAGGTCACTATGCGTCAGAGCTGAATCAATGACATCTAACAACAACAAGCTCTTCAAAAAATCGAAGGATACAATTTGAATGTCATCAACACTGATGACCTTTTATGTCAGTTTCTAGTAACATGTTTTTCATTTCCTTCTAAGTAATCAACAAAAATATCTTTCTTATCTATATATCTAGAGTTTGTTTAAAGGAATCTCAGCTTTTTCTATCATATACCTCAAAATTTATTTAGCTTCTACCTATTACACAATTCTAAAACCAATTCCACATGTTTAGGTATTTGTTATAGCAACACATCTACTACCAAAACCTTTATGAAAGTTCTACCAAATGCCAAAGCATATATTGCTGTTGTTATGTATTATTGAGTTGGTTTTGACTCATAACAACCCTATGCCCAACAGGAATAAATGTTTCCTGGTTCTGTGCCATCCTCACAATTGTTGTTATGCTTGGGTCCATTGTGCTGCCACTGTGGCAATCCATATCATTGGGGTCTTCCTCTTTTTCATTTATCCTCCATTCTACCAAGCATGATGACGTTCTCCAGGAACTGGTCCCTCCTAATAGCATGTCTGAAGTGTGAGAGACAAAGTCTCACCATTCTGGCTTCTAAGGCGCATTCTGCTGTATTTCTTCCAACACGGATTTGCTTATTCTTCTGGCAGTCCATGGTACTTTTAATATTCTTTTGCCAAATCATAACACAAATTCATGGTGTCTTCAGAAACCCTATAGGGCAGTTACCCTCTGTCATATGGGGTGACTTGAAGTTAGAATTGACTTGACGGCATTGGGTTTTTGGGTTGTATTGTCTTACACATTTGTAAAGGCTGCATAGGCAAATATGAAATCCATAAGGCAGGATATCAGGGGCAGCAGTTTCAAGCTATAAATTATTAGCAGAAGGTGCAGTACAAAGAATTTCTTCTTAGGGGAAGCCTCAGTTCTGCTCTTAATATCTTTGTATTATTTTGTACCAGGCCCACCCATGTTATCTCCCATACTATCTGTCAGGTGTTTTAAAATTTAATCACATTGACAAAATACCCTTACAAAAATACTGTATTAGTTATCTACTGATACTATAGCAGAAATTTATTCTCTTAGTTTAGGAGGCTAGAAGTCCAAATTCAAAGCCTTGGCTTAGCGGAAAGGACTGCAGGCTCAGCATTCCTTGGAGGTCTCCATGAGTCTTGTTGAATGAATGATAAATTTTTATTGCCGCTGGAACCTTTCAAAAGTCTTACTTTTTCCTCAGCTTCTTTAATGTTCTCCTCATTGTTATTTGTCCCTAGTAACACTTTTCTCTCTCTGTTTTTCCTTTGCAGATGTACACGTACTCAACAGCTCCTAGCTAAGGTTTGAAAATTACTTTAAATACATGAACATTTTCTTCACCATTTGTATAATTTTTAATTACATGCTTAGAATTTCACTTCTGATATACCACCAACCCTCCTAAACCTTCATCTCTTGCAGAGTGTCTATTCACGTGGCTTTTCTTATGCTTCTCCCTGAACTTTAGATCTTGTTTCCAAAATCTAGAATTAATGTTGGACAGGATAAAATGCCAGGCAATATGGATATACTAAGCTATTAAAACTTATTATTATAAAGCGGGTCACCTACAAAGAAATTCCTGATCTTTTCTGGCATGAATATTTGCATGTTTTTAAGTCAGGTACATTCTGTGGAATATTTTATTCTTAGTTTCTGTTAAATTGACTGGAAAAGTGCCAAACCATGTGTTGTTGATGATTTGTTTTTCCATCCTACCTCCTCCACTGTTACCCACATTCATCTGACCATAAAAGGCCTTCTAACTCAGGCAAACCATCCATGTTTGGGTTCCTCAAATGTTTCAAACTATTTTTTCAACTGTTGGGGTTTGGCAAGCTCTTGTCATCTTTTTGCCAAGGTGGTTATTTTATTTTTTTTTATTTTTAATTTTTAAACCTGAGTGCATTTCCAGGGAAATGCAGTCCATATGTTTCTTATTTATTTATACATAACTCATAAAAATAGTTTTGTAATAATTATTTTACATTCACAATCTGCACTCCATTCCATTAGAATTATGGTATTGGCAAGGAATATTGAATATACCATGGACTTCCAGAAGTACAAACATATCTGTTTTGGAAAAACTACAGCCAAAATGTTCTTTAGAAGTGAAGATGATAAGACTTCATCTCACATATTTTGGAAGTTTGATCAGGAGGACAAGTTCTTGGAGAAGGACATCATACTTGATAAAATAGAAGGTCAGAGAAAAGGGGAAACATCTTCAATGAGATGGGTTGACACAGTGACTGCACCAATGGGCTCAAATATTCCAACCATTGTGAAGATGATGTAGCTCCCAGCAGCATTTCCTTATGTTGTACATGGGTTTGTCAACAGGACTGCTGATTGTACCTCCATCCTACAAAAGAGGGTTCTTGCCTCCTACTGACTAAGAATAGTCAGGAGAGGCAGCTTCCATACAAGCAGAAGTTTATTATAGGAAAGAGGCTGGCAATTGGGGACTGGGAGGGCTTAATGCAATGCTTAAGCCCCTTCTCCCAAACAAAAGCTTTCCTGGGGTTCAAAAAAGTTTTGGGTGGACAAAAGGCATCATGTTTATTCATGGGGATGGGCATGGATTTCTGGGAAATTTCTGGGCCCATTTAGGAGGAGTCATACTAATCGGGTGCATGTGCAGAATATCCTTAAGATGGATTTCAAAGCAAAGACTGCTGGTAGGAGCAGACAAAACTTAATCTGGGATGTTTCACATGCAAACTGCAGGTCAGCCCCTTCCAGAGACTGGTGTTCTCCTCTGTTCCCAAGGAAAGGTCATAAAATATTTTAGAAGGAAATAAAACACAGAAATCTTATGAGTGGTCTGTTTACAGTAAACAGACTGTAAAACAGCAAAGGTCTTGTGATTAAAGCTTTCACCTTCTGAGATTTGGAGAGAAAAATTAGCAAGTGTTGGGGATTGGGCCACATGAGGGCCTCATCTAGGCCCATCATAACTGCTCAGGGAGCTTCTCTGGAGAGAAGGGTAGAATATGGGGCTAAAATTCTTCAAAAGCATCTACTAATGACACCCACTGACTATTATGGAGCACCAACTGTATATGTACCAGGAACTGGACCAGGTGATGGGGATGGAGTAGAGAACCAAAGAACCCTCATATCCTCAAGACAAAGTCATTGTTTTCCTACTAAGGTTTTTTCAAGATGTCCTGTAGATTCACAGACTTACGGTTACTGTGAGTCAGAACGAACTCTATGGCACTTAGTCATAGCAACACCCTATCCTGTGCCCTTGATTTGATCAATCTGGGAATATTCTTCCTTTGCATTTTAATTTAGATGAAACACTTTGTACTAAATTTGAAACTTAGAGGGTCCAGCAAATTAAAAGGTTAACAAAGTGTTTTTCCTTTCTCTTCTTACCTTAAGTAGAATAAGACATCCCCTTTGCCTAATGCAACAGAATTTTTGGTAAACTCAACATGCAAATAATATGTTATAAATTAATGAGAAAATGGTTTCTGTGTTGTGCTCTTAATTGCTTGATTCACGTATTTTGAAATTCTTTTTGTCCACTTCTGAGAGAGAACATGAAATAAACTCAATGATAGTCCACAAATAGAATACATTGAGATTCTTTAAAAGTTTTCACATAAACTAAAACCTAAGTATTTTCATGTGAATTAAATCTTGATGTCAGATTCAGAAGACATGGAATGAGGGATACCATTGTTGATGTCTAATGGATCTTGGATGAAAGCAGAGAATACCAGAAAGATGTTTATCTGTGCTTTATTGACTACACAAAGGCTTTCAATTGTGTGGATCATGAAAGCTATAGACAACATTGAGAAGTATGAGTATTCCTGAACACTTAATTGTGTTCATGAGCAATCTGTAAATGGACCAAGAGGCAGTTGTTTGAACAGAACATGGGAACACTGAATGGTTTAAAATTAAGTAAGGTATGTGACAGGGTTGTACTCTTTCACCATACTTATTCAACCTGTATGCTGAGCAAATAATCTGAGAAGCTAGGTTATGTGAAGAAAAATATGGCCTTAGGATTGGAGGAAGACTCATTAACAACCTATGATATGCAGATGATACTTTTTTCTTGCTTGCTTGCTTAAAGTGAAGAGGACTCAAGGAATTTACTGATGAAGATCAAAAATCACAGCCTTCAGTTTGGATTGCATCACAATGTAAAGAAAACAAAAATCCTCACCACTGGACCAATAAACAACATTCTTATCAATGGAGAAAGGATTGAAGTCAAGGACTTCATTCTTCTTGGATCAACTATCAAGACTCACAGAAGCAGCAGTCAAGAAATCAAATGACGTATTGCATTAGGAAAATCTGCTGCTCAAGACCTTTATAAAGTGTTGAAGAACAAAGATGTCAGATGAGCAAAGACGACTAAGGTGTGCCTGACCCAAGCCATGGTATTTTCAATAACCTCTTATGCATGTGAAAGCTGGACAGTGAATAAGAAAGACCATAGAAGAATTGATGACTCTGAGTTATGGTGTTGGAGGAGAATATTGAAAGTGCCATGGACTGCCAAAAGAACAACAGATCTGTGTTGGAAGAAGTGCAGCCAGAGTACTCCTTGGAGGTTAGAATGACCAAACTTCATCTCTCATACTTCGGACATACTGTCAGGAGGGACCAATCACCAGAGAAGGATATCATGTTTGGTAAGGTGGAGGGAGGGTCAGAGAAAAAGAGGAAGACCCCCATCAAGACGGATTGACAAAATGGCAGCATCAATGGGCTCAAGAGTGACATAACTGTGAGGTTGGTCCAGGACCGGGCAGTGTTTCATTGTGTTGTACATAGAGTCGCTATGAGTTGGTACCGACTGTATAGCACCTAACAACAACAACAAAGTTATTCTCATGTAAACTATTTTGACCTTTCCTCTTTCTTTCCTCTTACTTTTTCCTATCATCACTCTCTGAGTCTCTTGCTCAGCAACTAACCAAAAGGTTGGCAGTTCAAGTTTATACAGAGGTACCTTGATAAGAAGACTTGGTGATCTGCTTCTGGAGTCCTGGTATGGTGATGCAGGATAATGCACTGGACTGCATAGTTGGTTTGAACTGCAAGGTCGGTGATTGAAACCCACCAGCTACTCCTCAGAAACCCTATACAGGGTTGCTATGAGTCAGAACCAACTTGATGACACTTAACAATGACAATTAACTTCTGGGACTCCTGGTGTGGCCTGTAGCATCAGCACTGGACTGTGGGCCACATGGTCCACATCTCAAACGCATCATCTGCTCCTTGGAAACACTTTACAGGGTTGCTATGAGTCAGAATAGACTTGACAGCGTAACAACAACAATGTGCTACTGAAGTCCTGGTGTGCACTGTAGGATAAACACTGGACTGCAACGTCAGTTTGAACTGACAGGTCGGTAGTTCAAACTTACCAACCAGTCCTTGGAAATCCTATACAGATTTGCAGTGAGTCAGAACCGAATCAAAGGCACTTAACAAACAACAATCTACTTCTGACAAGTCACAGCCATTTCAATTTTTGTTATCTCTTTTGTTATCAACTTTGCTGCTGTTGTCTTTACCATCATTAAATAGATTTCTTTTAGCAAGATTCCTTGTCTCCATCTGTCTTTGTCTCTCATCCATACTTCACACTGCTATTCAAAAGATTGAAGGACTGTATGAGGTGTTTTGAGCTTCAGTTATTTATTTATTTATCTGAGTTCCAAAGACAAATACATAAATTCAAATTTCTACAAAGCTCAAAAAGTTATTGATATCCAATGATCACTGCTTCATCATAACTTGCATATATTCTAACATAACTAATGAACAAAGATAAACACAAATAACTGAGAAAATACACAAATATAAACCAACACACCGAGCTGTTGCTTATCAATCAGCAAGAAACAGATGTTGTTGTTATTGTTAGGTGCCACTGAGTCAGTACCAATGCATAGCGACCCTATGCACAACAGAATGAAACATTGTCTGGTCCTGGGCCAACCTCACAATTGTTGCCACTCTTGAGCCCATAGATGCTGTCACTTTGCCAATCCATCTTACTGGGGGTCTTCCTCTTTTTCTCTGACCCTCCACCTTACCAAACATGATATCCTTTTCTGGCGATTAGTCCCTCCTGACAATATGTCCAAAGTATGACAGATGAAGTTTGGCCATTGTGGTCTCCAAGGAGCACTCTGGCTGCACTTCTTCCAACACAGATTTCTTGGTTCTTTTGGCAGTTCGTGGCACTGTCAATATTCTCCTCTAACACCAGAACTCAAGAACATCAATTCTTCTACGGTCTTCCTTATTCACTGTCCAGCTTTCACATGCATATGAGGTTATTGAAAATGCCATGGCTTGGATCAGACACACCTTAGTCCTCAAGTTGACATGTTTGCTCTTCAACACTTTAAAAAGTTCTTGTGCAGCAGATTTGCCTAATGACATATATTGTCTGATTTCTTGACTGCTGCTTCCATGAGTGTTGATGGTTGATTAAAGAAGAATGAAGTCCTTGACAACTTCAATCTTTTCTCTGTTGATAAGAATGTTTATTGGTCTAGTGGTGAGGATTTTTGTTTTCTTTACACTGAGATACTAACCATACCAAAGGTTGTGGTCCTTAATCTTCATCAGTAAGTATTTTAAGCCTCTTTACTTTCAGCAAGCAAGGTATCATCTGCATATCGCAGGTTGTTAATAAGCCTTCCTCCAGTTCTGATGACACAGTTTTCTTCATATAACCCAGCGTCTCAGATTATTTGCTCAGCATACAGGCTGAATAAGTATGGGGAAAGTATATACCCTTTTCGTGTATCTTTCTTAATTTTAAACCAACCAATGTTCCCATGTTTTCTTTGAACAACTACCTCTTGGTCCCCATACAGATTCTTCATGAGCACAATTAAGTATTCAGGAATACTCATACTTCTCACTGTTGTCAATAGCTTGTCATGATCCACAGAATCAAAAGCCTGGACATAGTCAATGAACCACAGGTAAACATCTTTCTGGTATTCTCGGCTTTCAGTCAAGATCCATCAGATGTCAGCAATGATATCCTTTGTTTCATGTCATCTTTTGAATCTGGCTTGTATGCTTGCAGCCATTTCTGTATTACCTTTAGTAAAACTTTACTCGCATGGGATATTAAATATACTGTCTGATGATTTCTGTATTCTGTTGGGTCACCTCTCTTTGGAATGGGTACAGATAGGGACCTTTTCCAATCAATTGGCCCAATAGTTATCATCCAAATTTCTTGGCATAGATGAGTAAGTGCCTCCAGTTCCGACTCACTTTCTTGAAAGACTTCAATTTTTTCCCATTAATTTCTGGTGCCTTGTTCTTTGCCAATTCCTTCAATGCACCTTGGTCTTCTTCCTTCAGTATCATTGGCTCTTGATCATATGCTACCTCTTGAAATGGTTGAACATCAACCATTTCCTTTTGGTACAGTGATTCTGTGTATTCCTTCCATCTTCTTTTGATGCTTTCTGCATCATTCAGTGATTTGCCCAGAGAATCCTTCAATAAAGAAAGTCGAAGCTTGAATTTTTTACTTCAGTTTTCCTAGCTTGAGAAGTATTCTTCCTTTTTGGTTTTTTGACTCCAGATCTTTGGACATTGCATTGTAATATTTAACTTTGTGTTCATGAGGTGACCTTTAAAATTTTCTGTTCAGCTTTTGTACCTCCCAACTTTTTTCATTTGCTTTAGCATCTCTATGCTGGAGAGCAAGTTTCATTGTCTCTTCTGACATCCATTTTGAACTTTTCCTTCTTTATGACTTTTTGCTTTATTCCTGTATGATGTTCTTGGTGTCATCCTACAATTCTTCTGATTTTGGTCTTTGGTCTTTGGTGTTTAATGTATCAAGTTTGTTCTTCAAATTATCTCTGTATTATATGGAAGAAATTGGCGTCAAAATTGGAGGAAGACTCATTAACAACCTGCGTCATGCAGATGGTACACCCTTATCTGATGGAAGTGAAGAGGAATTAAAATATTGATAAAAATCAAACAATAATCCTCACAACTTGAACAATGAATAGCATCATGATAAATGGAGATAAGTTTGAAAGTGTCAAAGACTTCATTTTATTTGAATACGCAATCAACATTCATGGAAGCAGCAGTCAAGAAATCAAATGACATATTGCATTAGGCAAATATGTTTCAAAAGACTTCTTTAAAGTGTTTGAAAGCAGAGATGTCAATATGAGGACTAAGAAGTACCTGGCCCAAGTCATGGCATTTTCAATAGCCTCATGTAAGTGAAGTTGGACAATGGATAAGGAAGATTTGAAGAATGGATATATGTGAGATATGGTTTTGGAAAAGAATATTAAAACTACCATCGCCAAATACAAAACAAATCTATATTGCAAGAAGTACAGCCAGATGCTTTTAAAAGTCACAATGGCCAGACTTCGTTTCTCACACTTTGGATATTTTATCAGGAGGGACCATTCTTTGGAAACGGAAATCATATTTGGTGAAGTGGAGGGTCAGTGAAAAAGAGGAAGACCTCAAACTAGATGGATTCGCACAGTGGCCGCATAATGGACTCAAGCATAATGATAATTTTAAGGATGGCACAGGACCAGACAGCATATCCTTCTGCTGAGATTACAATTATTGGTACATATAAAATAATTATTTTTATTAGAAAAAAATCAAAACAACTATCTAAAATGTGCAATGGTATGCGTAACTACATATTTAGAAACTCCTATGCAAGACTTTTTAAAATTGCTTTAAGTCTACAAAAATGTTTATCATTTCTTTAAGATTTATTTTTGTGGACTTCCCTGTTTTCAGTTGCAATAATACAAGAGAATTCAAGCAACCTGTTTACAAATGAGATCTCAGATAAATTGTAATAAATTTTAGTCTATTAATATTTGTGCAACTAGCAAGTGTCACAAGTAGCATAGGCAAAAATTTTAGAGCACAAATTTGGCACCATACTTTATACATTATTTGTTTTTTATCTATTACAGAATTTCAGGACGAGAACTTCCATTTTCAGAAATCAAACTATTTAAGGATTTAATATTGTTAAGTCATTCTCTGCTGTTAATATCTGAATAATTATTTACTTGAAGAATGCGCAATATTTATTTAATTCATTTGTATGCGGCAATTCTTTTTTTTTCTTTTTTTTTGAGAAGCATTCTTCATTAATCAGCTTGGAAAAAAATCCAAACGTTTACAACACAGTCTGTTAATGAGGCTTCAGGGAAACAGTCATTCACCTACATTGCTCATTGGAAGGCAAAGCAGTTCAAGTGGTAGGGAGTGATTTGAAATTATCTAGGAAAATTGCAAATGCATTTACCCTTTTATCCCAGCAATTCTGTTTCTGGGAATTTTTCCTGAAGTTATACCTGTATATGTAAATGCATGTATATATATATGTATTTTTAAAAATGTTTTATTGTGAATTATGTGATAGTTTACATGGGAGAACATGAGTTTTACATTCATCCTATTGTATATCATTTTATTGCCATTGTTACAACCCCCTCCATGTATCATCAACCAACCACAGGGTATACCCTGCAAGCCTTCTCCCTCCCCTCAGTTGTTAGCACACAGCCCCTCTCTCTCTTTCTGGGTTTAAAGTCCCCAGCTGTTCCATCTCTCTACATCATCATCTCTGCCTCTGTCTCTGGCATCACTGCTTCTCTGGGTAGGGTCCCGCTCTCTCCTCTTCTCCCTTGATGGTCCCAGGGACCTCTGCTCCTAGACTGCAAAGTTAA
>NW_006408717.1:5611950-5626057 GCF_000296735.1 Chrysochloris asiatica
ATTTCTTTCTCTTGTCATTCAGCCTTTTCTTCGTTTTTTTTTTTTTTTTCTTTAACTTCTTCTTGCCTCTTCTAGTTGAGTTCTGATCATCCAGTCATTGAAGCCAGGGCAAATGGGTATTATCTGTAAGTGTGAGTGTTCTTGTGCATATGCCCTCTCTTCATATCAGCTGGATGCTTCACTCTCCACTGTAGTCCTCTGTGGCTATGTCACTGACTCTGGGCCCAAGAGTCCCCAGGACTTGCCACACTGCTGGCCAACCAGGTATTCACAAGTGTTCACAGTAGTCTATTGAATGTTGTAAGGCTTAGCTCGCAGCTTCATTGCTGTTTTTCCCTCACTTCCCCTTATCGATTACGAACGTGCTCACCAATCAGAGCGTGTATTCCCAATGAGTCTCAGTCTTGGAAGGCAGTTTGCTCTGAGGGGACCCGACCACTTGCCTTGATGCCTCCTGAGTGAGCAACTTGCTTGTTATTGTGGTAATCAGTGGGTCTATATTATAGTAATCAATGGCCTATATTGTTTTGTATTTTTCCTGTTGGTCTTTCTTTCTAGAAGTATCTTCTGTTCTTCTAGCTGTTCCAGGCTGGTCTGCTTGTCCTTTCAAGTAGAAATTTCCCTCCTTTGAAGATTCTGCATATTGTTCAGGATGCCACCTATAGTCTTATGTAATGCAGAGGCTCCACAAGAAGCTTCTTTCACTGGGCACGTTGTAACCCCATTTTAGGTATTCCAATCAATTATAGGCAGAAGACAAATTTTCCAGCTTTCTATGGTGATATTTCTGGCTATTCCTTTCTCTCCCTCTCAAGTGTCTATTTTATAATCGTATGCCAGGGAAACCAAGATTAATAATATAAAAAAGCATCTTAACATTTTTCCCCCTTTGCCCCATTCCAACTATGTCTCAATCCCTGTATCCCAGAGCCCTGTTGTTCCAAGGTTATGCATACATCATTATTTACCTCTGTCCCACTTTGCCAATGCAAACCTGCCTAATTGTACTCCCATCCACTTTTTCTTCCATTCCCCTCCTCCTTCTTGTATATTGCTCCCTCCCATACCTAGCACCCCAAATATCCTGTGTCTATTCCCTACACTGTGCTCCACCTTCTCACTCCCCTCACCCCACCCTCCACATCCCAGAAGCCAGCAAAGAACCATCCCCTCCAATCCCCTTTAGTATGGGTTATTTTTCTTAGTCTTTTGCAGTAGTGGTCCTATGCAGTATTTCTCCTTTTGTGACTGACTAATTTCACTCAACATAATGTCCTCAAGGTTCATCTATGTTATGTGGTGGCTTGTAGCCTCCTTGTTATTCTTCAAGGTAGCATAATATTCCATTGTGTACATGTACCACAGTTTGTTTATCCATTCTTCAGTTGATGGCCATTTTGGCTGTCTCCATCTTTTTGCTTTTGTAAATAGTGCTGCTATGAACATTGGTGTACATGTATCTACTCATGTTATGGTGTATATTTCTTATGGGTAAATACCAAGTAGAGGAATTGCTGGATCATACAGTTTTTCTATTTCCAACCTTCTGAGGAAGCACCACATTACTTTCCAGAGATGTTGAACCATATTGCAGTCCCACCAGCAATGCAGGAGTGTCCCAGTCTCTGCACATCCCCACCAATATTTGTTTTCCTCTACTTCTTTGATCTTTGCTGTTGTTGGTGGTGTGAGATGATATTTCATTGTTGTTTTGATTTGCATCTATCTGATGGCTATTGATCCTCAACATTTCTTCATATGTTTGTTGGCTGCCTAGATCTCTTCCTTGGTGAAGAGTCTGTTCATGTCCTGTGAACATTTTTTAATTGGGTTATTTTGTCTTTTTCTGATAGAGATGTTGTAGTTTCCTATATATTTTAGAAATGACTCCCTTGTTTGATGTGTCATTGTAAAATATTTTTTCCCATTCTGTGGGTTCCCTTTTTATTCTTCTGGTGAAGTCTTTTGATACACATACGTTTTTAATTTTTAGTATTTCCTACTCATCTACTTTGTCTACTTTTGTTTGTGTAGTTTGCAAAATGTTTGGTAGTCTGTGTATCCCATAAATTAGTGCCCTCACATTTGTCCCTATTTTTTCATTGATGGCCTTCATAATTCTGGGATTCACATTTAGGTCTTTAATCCATGTTGAATTGGTTTTTCTATAAGGCATGAGATGAAGGTCTTGTTTCAATCTTTTGCATATTGTTTTCCAATTCTGCCAGCACCATTGTTGAAGAGATTTTCAACTCTCCATGTGATATATTTAGTCAAAAATCAGTTGGCTGTATGTACATGGGTTAATTTCTGGTTTCTTGATTCTGTTCCATTGATCTATGTATCTTTCATTGTACCAGTACCAAGATGTTTTGACCCCTGTAGCCATGTAGTAAATTTTGGAGTCAGAGAGTGAAAGGCCTCCAACCTTATTCTTCTTTTTAAGCAGTGCTTTGCTTATCGTGGGTCTCCTTCCTTTCCATATAAAGTTTATAATTGTTTTTTCCAACTCTTTGAAGAATGTTGTTGGAATCTGTATTAGGATTGCATTATATGTATAAATTGCTTTGGACAGTATTGACAGTTTCACAATGTTAAGTCTTCCTATCCAGGAGCATGGTGCATTCTTCCATTTTTGTAAGTCTCTTTTGGTTACTTATAGCAGTGTTTTGTAGTTTTCTTTGTATAAATTCTTTGTATCTCTTGTTAAACTTATTCCTAGATATTTCATCCTTTGGGTGGCTATTGTAAATGGTATTGCTTTCCTAATGTCCTTTTCATTGCTGTAGTTTTTGGTATAGAGGAATCCAACTGATTTTTGTATGTTGATCTTATATCCTGCCACTTTGCTGAATCTTCATGAGGTCTAGTAGCTTTTTTTACTGAGTCTTTGGGGTTTTCTACATATAGAAGCATATCATCTGCAAATAGAGAGAGTTTTACTCTCTCTTTGCCAATTTGGATGCTTTTAATTTGCCTGTCTTGCCAAATAGCTCTTGCTAAAACTTCTTGCACAATATTGAATAGGAGTGGTAACAAAGGGCATCCTTATCTGGTTCTCGTTCACAGAGGGAAGGCTTTCAGTTTCTCTCCATTGAAAATAATGTAGGCTGTTGGTTTTGTATGCTTTTAATTATGTTGAGGAATTTCCCTTCAATTCCTGTTTTGTTAAGTGTTTTTATCAGGAATCCATGTTTTTATCAAATTCCTTTTCTGCATCAATCGATATGGTCACAGGGTTCTTTTCTTTTTTCTTATTTATATGGTGGATAACATTGGTTGCTTTTCTAATGTTGATCCATCCTTGTATCCCTGATATGAATCCCACTTTATCATGATATCTTATCTTTTTCAAGTGGTGCTGGATTCTGTTGGCTAGAATTTTGTTGAGAATTTTTGCATCTATGTTCATGAGGGATATTGGTCTATAATATTCTTTGTTAGTGATGCCCTTCCCTGGTTTTGGTATGATGGTTATGCTTGCTTCATAAAATGTATTAGGAAGTTTTCCATCCTCCTCTATCTTCTGGAATAATTTGAGTAGAATTGGTGACATGTCTTCTCTGAATGTTTGGTAGAACTCACCAATGAAACCATCTGGGCCTTAGCTTTTTTTGGGTGAGAATTTTTTGATGACCTGATCAATTTCTTCTTTTGTTATGGGTCTGTTCGGGTTTTCTACTTCACTGTGTGTAAGTTTAGGTAAGTCGTGTTTATCTGAAAATGTATCCATGTCTTCTAAGTTTTCAAATTTGTTGGAGTACAACTCTTCAGAGTACTCTTTTATTACCCTTTTGATTTCATTTGGTTCTGTTGTGACATTGCCCATGTGGTTTCTAATGTGTGTTATTTGTGTCTTCTTTTCTTCTGTTAGATTTGCCTATGGTCTGTTAATTTTATAAATCCTTTATAGTTTTTCTGTTTTGATCTCATTTATTTCTGCTCTAATCTTTATTATTTTATTTCTTTTGGTGACTGTAGGTTCCCTCTGCTGGTCTGCTTCTAATTGTTGGAGATGCTGTGTTAATGTGTTAATATTGGTTCTTTCTTCTTTTTGGATGTGTGCGTTTATTGCAATAAATTATCCTCTCAGCACCACTTTTATTGTGCCCCAAAGAGTTTTGTATGTTGTGTTTTCATTCTCATATGTTTCTAGTAATTTTGTGAATTCACATTTAATTTCTTCTACTAACTAGTTGCTTTTCAGTTTCCATGTATTTGATTTTATTTCCTTGATCTTCCTATTATTGATTTCTAATTTGATAGCATTGTGGTCTGAGAAGATGCTTTGTAGTATTTTGATATTTGTAAATTTATGGAGATTTGTTTTGTGGCCTAAGACATGGTCTATTCTGGTGAATATTCCATGTGCACTGGAAAAGAAGAAAAACGTGGCATCAGGATTGGAGGAAGACTCATTAACAATGTGCAATATGTAGATGATACAACCTTGCTTGCTGAAAGTGAATAAGATTTAATATATTTCCTGATGAAAATCAAACAGCACTACCTTCGGTATGGATTACATCTCAATGTTAAAAAAAAAAAAAAAAAACAAATATTCTCACCACTGGACCAATAAACAACATTCTTATCAATGGAGAAAAGATTGAAGTTATCAAGGACTTCATTCTTCTTGGATCAACTATCAACACTCATGGAAGCAGCAGCCAAGAAAAAAACAATATATTGTACTAGGCAAATCTTTGAGCTTACCCTGTAATTGATTAATTTTTTTCACTGCTTTAAACAGTCTGTTTTATCTTGAAATTTGCTTGACTTATTTGTCATTTGGAAGTTCTGTATTTACACTATTCCCTCTTTTTGCTTTGTAGTTGACTTCATTCTACATTGGTATCTCTGGTTCTGTATTTTAATTCTTGTAAGTTTGTTTTACTTTAAATATTGTCTCGAAATATCTGTATTGAGTTCTGGGTGTTGTTGTCATGTTTGGTAATCTCAGGTTTTATCTGCTGATGTTGATTCTCCAAACGACACCCTTTAGAATTTATTTATAAGTTGTATGAATTCCTTTAATTTCTGTTTATCAGGGAATGTCCTAATTTTACTGTTGTATTTGAGTGACAACTTTTCTGGGTATATGATTCCTGGTTGGCATTTTTTTCTATCTGAGTTTTGTATACGGCATCCCATTGCCTTCTTGCCTTGCATGGTTTCTGCTGAGAAATCAGCATTTAATCTTATTGGTTCTGCATTGTAGGTAACTTTTCGTTTTCCCTGAGTAATTATTAGAATTCATTCCTTGTCTTTAATATTGGGAAGTTTGATTAAAATATGTTTTAGTTATTTTCTTTTGTGTGTGTGTGTTATTTTCTTTTGGGATCTATCCTGTTTAGGTTTCATTCAGCTTCTCGTATGCTTATTTTCTCATCCTTCATGATGTTAGGAAAGTTTTCTTCCAACAACTCTTTGACAATTTCTCTGTGCTTGCCTCATCTTATTCTGTAATTCTGATCATCTGTAAGTTGTTCCACTTCATGGTATTCCACATAACTCTTATGCTTTCTTCAGATTTTTTTTTCTGTTTCTTTGTTTTTTCCTGATTGTTATTTTATCTCTGTAGTATTGAGAGATTTATCTTCAAGATCACAAATTCAGTCTTCCATTTCTTTGCATCTATTCTTTTGTCTTTTCAATGTATTGTCCATTTCTGAGATCCTAGTATTAATCTTCTCAATTTCTAATGGCAGGTTTTGTGGTGTTTCAAAATTTGCATTTATTTGTCTGTTTGTTCTTGTAGTGTTTTCCTGAACTCTCTTAATGTTTTTATTGTTTTCTTTGCTTTCCTTGATCTTTCTATGGATCCTTTGAATCCAGACACGAGCTGAATCCAGACACCAAAGAGGCACACCAAAGCAGTGTAGTTGGTCCCCACCTCACAAGGACATGGATCCCAACAGCCTGACTCTCAACTATGTGTCTCCAAACTCCCAGAGAGCAGCATCCTCACTGGGGTTGGATAAGGATGAGAGTTGGGCACATTTATAGTCACCAACAGGGCTTGGGGAAAAAGAAATAATCATGTCTCTTCTGTCACCTGTAGGAATCAGCTCTGCCAGAACTCCCTGCCCTGCCAAAGCTGCTCATATGATGGTCGAGCCACATCTGACCAGTCACTCACCAATCATTCTCCTTTTCTTGCCATTCCTGCACAGTTGCCCCTCCAAACAAGCATTCCATCCACCTCTCTAGCCTTTCTTCTTAAGTTCAGGTTGCTTGAAGTTTCATTTTGCCTATTTTGTTTTGTCTCTCATATCTTTGTTGTAGAGTATCTGTGAAGTGCATCTGTTTAGTCTGTTATCTTGCCTAACATCAAGAGAGTATTTTCTACAGTGGCTTTCTGCTCTTCATACACCAATATGCCTAGATGCATAGTCTGGGAACATCCATATTAACTTAAATTCTTAATATTAAGTTTTTTTTTTTTTTTTATAATTGCTTAGTTAAATTAATTTTTTGACTCATTGAATTTTTTTTTAAGTTTTTATTGTGAATTGAGTGATAGTTTACATGGGAGAACATCAGATTTACATTTACCCTACTGTATTTTGTTTCATTGCAGTGATTACAATCCCCTTCATGCATCATCATTCAACAAGCAGCATTTGCTTCCATTCCCTATGTTTAGTTTTTTTGGCTATATACCAAAGCACTCAGGAATATATAACCATTCAAACAACCAAAGGGCATACCCTGCAAACCTGCCTCCCTCCACCACCACCCCACCCCCCGCATTGCTACCACACACAGTCCCTCTCCCTCCTTGTGTCCGGAGTCCCCAGCTGCTCCATCTCTCCACGTCATCACCTCTGCCTCCATCTCTGGCATCGCTGCTTCACTTGATAGGGTCCTGTACTCCACTATTCTCCCTTGATGGTCCCAGGGTCCTCCTCTTATGGACTGTAAGATCAATCACTGCCATTGTTTTGTTACAAAACAACTACCTTTACATTTGTGACATTCATAAATCAGTCCTGATAGCAATTATTCACTATTGAACCACAAGAGTCTTATCCCCATCCTCTTTTACCAGCCCCATCTAAACAGGTTGGAAACCACTCAGTGGAGATTCTTCCTTCCCCTGCACCCTCTGAAACTAGGCTCTTTCTTGACAGCTTGTAAACCAGTCACTTCATGCCGTTGTTGCCCACCCCTGTTTTGGGTAACCATTGTCTAAGTTGCCGATCCCTGTCAACCTTGTGTACAGACAGGCTGGGAATGATCCTTGCTGTAAAGATTTCTTCCCTCTTTTAAGCTACTACATCCATAAGTATAGGACAAATTCATCAAATTGTAGCATACTACACTTTTTTCCTTCTTCTTCCTTCCTCTAGTCGAGTTCTGATCATCCAGCCATTAAAGCTAGGCCAAATGGGTACTATCTGCAAATATTGGCATTCTTGTGCATCTCCCCCTCACTTCATATCAGCTGGATGCTTCACTCTCTGGTCTAGTCCTCTGTGGTTATGTCCCTGTCCATGGGCTCAGGAGTTCCCAGGTCTCACTATACTGCTGGCCAACCAGATCTTAATTTGGGTTGACAGGAGTCTATTGAATGTGATTGGACTTAGTTCATAGCTTCATTGCTGTTTTTCCCCCACTTCCCCTTATCAGTAGACCAATGTGGTCACCAGCAAGATTAGATGCCTGCTCATGTATTCTCTTTGAGTTTCAGTCTTGGAAGGGGGTTTGCCCTGAGGGGACTTGATTGCTTTTGACTCATTGAATTTTGTGCCTGATTAAATCTAGCATCATTTAATACACTGGAACTTAATGTTAAATATTCATTTGCTTTTCTCTGGTCTTTGATATTGTCTATTCAATAACATCAGGACAATCTTAGATCTCTAAGTAGTCAAGAATTGAAAACATATGCTCAATGTGAATATAAGTCTGAGAAGGACAGTTCTGCTTGTGGAGTCAGCCTTCTTGAAATATGATATTTTATCAGTACAATTTGTATCAATTTTCTCTGGATTATGATCCTTAGATGCAACATCTGTGGGCATCACCTGATCTTGCGTTACCCTCTTCTGTTAGAAGGAGCATGGGGTAAGATGCTAGAACACTAGGGTCCAAATTTTGATTCAGTTCTCAGAATTTAAATCTCTTTAGATTTATAAATAATTTTATTATTTTACTTTATTATCAGTGCCCTTTAATTTTTTTTTTCCAAAGGTAAAATATAGTGTTGGTAAAAACACGTTGAAAAAACTTCAAATCTAATTTTGCCAGTGGTTCGCAATCTGGTCCCATCATAACCACCTATGCAGTTTTACAAAAAAATATATGTATCTGGGGGCCAATCACAGAAATTCTGACTGAGTATAGGATGGTTTCTGGTTATACATCTTTTTATAAAATTCCATAAATGATGTTCATCCACAGTGGGACAGTTGAGAAACACTTATAAAATGAAGTGATTGTTCTTATGGTTTAGATAATGCGTATTATTCCCTGCTTCCTAAGTTCTGCTATTTTGTCTCTAAATATTTTATACCATGACTTACTTTCATTAGTTTTTGTCAGAATTATGCACTGATGAATAACTAAGGGAAGTAAAGAGCATCAAACAGAAGACCTTCAAGATCAGGATGCACTCTGTTTCTACTGTGTTATATGAAACTCTGGATTTCAACACAGATGCTTCTGATTTTCTGTGAATGCTTGATGCAAATTTTATTTATAAATATATTTTAAATGGTTTGAAGCCCCAAGTACAAAGCACCACTACCTTCAAGCTCATCTATCTGCCACTATTGACTGATCAGCATTCACTAAAGCATTGTTTAAAGATTTAAAAAATGCCATTTTGGGGGATGAAGAGTCAATTTTAGAAGAATTTTTTTTTCTGTCATATTTTTACATATGTTTAAATTTATACTGAATGTACAATTCATATAACAGTTTAGTTTAGAACAGTTTTTAATTAATGAGTCCTAGGCATATCTGCCAAAATAATAATAGGGTATCTGTTTCTATACCTGCTATTATTAGGGCAAATATCATGGACAACTACTCAGTGGTTGGTCCAATCACAGCTCAAATTTCATTTATTGTAAAATAAAATATAATCACATAACTTCTCATTTTATAATTTGGTAGCTTCCAAATTCACCCTGTTATAGGTGAAATGAAATAGTATTAGAAGTTAAGCAATTCAACTTTGAAACAAAAATTTCTCAGTACTAATTTTTTTTCAAGACTTTGGATTGGTTTACTCAAAGAGGGCACTGAGATTACAAAGTGAAACATTAAAACATATACAATTGCTTAATTGTGTATTCCAGTATCATCATAGCCCAATTTTTTTGTCTCTTCTAGAAATTTAAATTTACCCAGCAAATTTCTACTTTTGTCTATTACAAATTGTTGTGAGTCTATAAGTGAAGCTTTATTTTATAAACAGCATCATTTTCTAAGAAAATAAAATTGTTAGCCATGGATCTTATAGGTCTGTGTCCACTGAGACCTATTTGTTTAATAGGCCTGAGAAGGATAAATGCATATCAAGAGTTGGCTGGTTGCAGTTTGGTGATCATAATTACATGCATCTCATCCAAAATAAATTTTCATTTTTTTAAATTTATGTCTCAAGACTGTCTGGTTTCTAAACTATTTTATATTACTTCTTATTTGATGTTGAATCTCCAGCTATTGCTTAAGAAAATTAAGTCTACTTATAAAAAGGGTGGATGGACAGTTTACTTGTTAGTTAGTATATTTGCTAAGTAATTATTAGTCAGGTAATTTCCTAGGTATTGAAAATATAACAAAGGAAGTTTTAGAGATTTCTGTACTCAAGTGTCTTACGTTGCTGTTGTTGTTGTTAAGTGCCATCAAGTCAGTTCTGACCCATAACGCCCCTGTATAGGGTTTGCTAGAAGTGGCTGGTGAGCTTAAACCACCGACCTTGTGGTTCAAATCGACTTTGCATTAAAGTACATTAACCCACAGCGCCACACCAAGAATTCAAGTGTCTTGTAGTTTATATTTATATCTTCATTACAAAACTTCAATACTATTATCATTTTCTTCTGGTATCCTTTTAAATTTTTTTATTTTTTTAACTTTTTATTTTGAATTGGGTGAAAGTTTTCAGAGCAGATCAGTTTTTCACTCAACAATTCATATACATTTTGTGTCTTGTCATTGATTGCAATCTCTATAATGCAACATAACTTATTCTACTTCTTCCTTGTGTTTTCTGATTCCATTCCTCTTTCTTTCATAACCCTTCTGAACTTTGTCCTTAGGTAAATACTACCCTTTTGCTCTCAATTGATTAATTATTCTAATGTGTATGGACCTCACTGGTGTTATTCTTCACTTTGTAGACCTATTTGGCTATAAATTTAGCCATGAGAGTGAATTCAGTTCCAGACCTAGAGGGTGACTAAGGGTCACACTCTTAGGGTTTCACCAGTCTCTAAGCTGACCACTTTGTTATTTTTATATGTTTTTTGGGTTTTGTTCCACATTTTTCGCCCACTCTATCTAGGACCTCCCATTGTGACACTTTTCAGAGTAGTTGGAAATAGTAGCCAGGCACATCTAGTTCTGGTCTCAGGGTCATGGAAACTGATACCAGCATGGTCCATTAGTCCATTGGACTAATTATTTCTATATATATTTGATTTTCTTCACTTTTTTTTTTCCTCCAGATAGGGGCAGACCAGTAGTTGTACCTTAGATGACTGCTACGAGCTTTTTAGATTGTAGTTGCTACACATCACAGTAGAATTCAGAACACTGTCTTTGTGGACTATGTTATGCCAATTGAATTTGGTGTCCCCTGAGACCATGGTCTTAAGACCCTAGGCTGATCAACTCTTTCCCTTAGGGTTTTTGCTTATGTCCAAAAAATTTTCATAACTATTCCCCATCATACTTGACTAACCAACTGAAATTTCATCTAGACCAAGCCACAGGCAAAAACATTAGAAGGGTCCAAGCAGTGCTAAGATACCACTAGCTCTTACCTCTGGATCCACACACTAATGGTTTTAACCAAATGTCGAGGCAACATCACATTGGGCCAAGGTACACTGCAAGGTCAAGGTAGCATTGAGACCAAACCACAGATTTTAGCACCTACATTCCTATGCCAAACAGGCCACACACTGAAGTCAGGGGCCTTGTTAATACCTAAACAAGACTGAACTCTATTAATCGTCAAAAAAATACAAAGGAATAAGTAAGTCCAGACAACTATGCCCAACACACAAGTCTTTAACTATTAACAATACCAAAAAGAAATTCCCCCTCTAGTGGCAAAGACCCCTTTTCCCATACCAGACCATACAGAATCTTTAGTAATGTTTATTATCAAGTATGTTGTTGTTAAGTGCTGTTGAGTCAGTTTGAACCCATGCAACCTTGTATATGGTTTCTGAGAAGAGGCTGGTGAGCTTGAACTGACTACGCTGAAGTTCAAACTGACTTTGCAGTCCAGTGCATTAACCCACAGGGCCACACCAGGGCTCTGTTATCAAGTTTAATCATACAACAATATGTAAAAGAATTGTTGTAAACTACTTAAATGTAATATTCCTTAGATTATATGAATACTAACAAAAATTGTTTATAAAATCTTTCTACATTGAATTGCAATATTGCTGTTGATGTTCAATGCTGTCGAATTGCTTCTGACTCATAACAACCCTATTTGCAACAGAATGAAATACTGCCTGGGCCTGCGCCATGCTCACAATTGGTGTTATGCTGGAGCCCATTTTAACTGCCACTGTGTCAATCCATCTGATGTGTGTCTTCCTTTTTTCTCTGACCCTCCACTTTACCAAGCACAATGTCTTTCTGCAGGGACTGGTCACTTCTGATAATATGTATGAAGTATGTAAGACTAAGTCTTGCCATCCTGGCTTCTAGGGAGCATTCTGGTTGTACTTCATCCAACACAGATTCTGTTTGTTCTTCTGGCAGTCCATGATGCTTTCAATATTTTTCTCCACTACCATAACTAAAATGCATACATTGTTCTATAGTCTTCCTTATTCATCGCCCAACTTTCACATGCATACAAGGTGATTGAAAATACCATGGCTTGTGTCAGGTGCACATTAGTCCTCAAACTGATACCTTTGCTCTTGAATACTTTAAAGAGGTCTTGTGAAATTTTGCCTAATGCAATATGTTCTTTGATTTCTTGACTGCTGCTTCCATGAGTGTTGATAGTAGATCTAAGCAAAATGAAGTCTTTGACAATTTGAATCTTTTCTCCATTTATGTTGACGTTATTTATTGATCCAGTTGTGAGGATTTTTGTTTTCTTTACATTGAGGTGAAATCCGTATTGAAGGTTGTAGTCTTTGATATTCATCAGCAAGTATTTTAAGTCCTCTTCTTTTCCAGCAAATTGAATCATGAGCATATCTTAAATTGCTAATGAGGCAATATTTTTAACTAGAACAGTATTATTATTATTATTAACAAAGCAGAAGACTTTTTTGATTTTTGTCCTTTTCCTTTAATTACTACTTTGCTGTCTAAAAAAACTGTATATATAGGTTCACAAATTCTCATTACCACAATATTATAGAAAAAATGGGAATATTTGACAAATCAGTGACTATAAAAATACTGGTAGATGTGAAAACAAAAGTGTTCTTATACATTCAGTTGAATCCATGTGATTTAAATTACCATTGCAATTGGGTAATAATGACAGCTCTGACCAGAGCACATTGTTGTTGTTAGTGAGTGCTGTTGAATTGGCTCTGAATTATAACTAAACTGTATAGGATTTCCAAAACGTTTACATCTTTGTGGGAGCAGAAAGCCTCACAAGTCTCCCATGTAGAGGCTGGGGGGCTCGAACTGTTGATCTAATGGTTGGCAGGCCAAGGCTTATCCTGTGGAGTTACCACATTTGTTGTTGTTGTTAAGTGCCATAGAGTTGGTACCCACTCATATTGATCCTGTGCACAACAGAACAATACATTGCCCGGTCATGGGCCAACTTCACGATCATTGGTACATTTTAGACCATTGCTGCTGTCACTGTGCTAGTCCATCTTGTTGGAGGTTTTCCTCTTTTTATCTGACCCTCCACTTTAACAAACATTATATGCTTCTCCAGAGACTGGTCCCTGCTGATAATATGTATGAAGAATGAGAAATGAAGTCTAGCCATCCTTCCTTCCAAGGAGCATTCTCATTGTATTTCTTCCAATAAAGATTGGTTTGCTCTTTGGCAGTCCTTGGTACTTTTAATATTCTCCTCCATAACTCAAATGCATCAATTCTTCTACAGTCTTCCTTATTCCTTGTCCAACTTTCACATGCATATGAAATTATTGAAAATACCATGGCTTGGGTCAGGCACACCTTACTCCTCAAACTGACACTTTTGTTCTTGAACACTCTAAAGAGGTCTTGTACAGCTTATTTGCATAATGCACAAAAAGTCATTTGATTTATTGACTGCAGCTTCCATGAGTGTTGATGGTTGATATGTGCAAAATGAAATCTTTGACAACTTCAATCATTTGTTGTCATTGTTAGGTGCCATCAAGTCACTACTGACTCATAGCGATCTTATGCACAAAAGAATGAAACACTGCCCAGTCCTGGGACAACCTCAAAATTGTTGCCACACTTGAACCCACTGATGCTGCCACTTTGCCAATCCATCTTGCTGGGGGACTTCCTCTTTTTCTCTGACCCTCCACCTTACCTCCACCTTCTCCAGTGACTGGTCCCTTCTGACAACATGTAAGAAGTATGACAGATGAAGTTTGGCCATCCTGGCCTCCAAGGATCACTCTCCAAGGAGCATTTAGAAGATTTAAAAAGTAAATTAGCATAGAGTTTTAGACTTCTACATGTAATCTGGGTTTATTAAAAATGTTTTTGTTGTTTGAACTAACTACAAGTTTATTTCATTAAAATATATATATATAATTGTTGATGATGAGATAGCTTACAACTCCATTATCTTATAGAAGACCTCTTGAAACACTTAAAAATAAAACATTGTTGTTGTGGTTAAGTGCCATCAAGTCAGTACCGATTCATAACAACCCTATGCACAGCAGAACGAAACAGTGCTCAGTCTTGGGCCAAC
>NW_006408717.1:5626157-5637644 GCF_000296735.1 Chrysochloris asiatica
ATACATATATAATTCTGATGGAATACTGCACAATTTTTTATAGTCATTTTGGTGTCACATGTGCTGACAGTGTCACCTGGTACACTCCATACCACTGTAATGCCCCTCTCAACTATGACAACAGATCATTCTGAATGGCTATACTTAGTTTATGGAGCTCTGGTAGCATAGCGGTTATGAATCGGGCTGTGAACTTCAAGGTCAGCAGTTCGAAACTACCAGCTGCTATGCAGGAGAAAGATGAGGTTTTCTGCTTCTGTAAAGATTTAAGCCTCGGAAACTCTGTACAGGGTCACTATGAGTCAAAACCAACTCCCCAGCACACAACAACAACAATAACAACATACTTAGCTTGCAATGGTCTGTGCACTCTCTTCCTCTCAAACCAAACCAAAAAACCAAGTTCTTCCCTTTGGGCAATTCCAACTCATAGCAACACTATAGAACAGAGTAGAACTGTTACATAGGGCTTCCAAGGCTTTCAATTGTTACAGAAATAGACTTCAACTTTCTTCAGAAGAGCAGCTTGTGGGCTTCAACGGTGACCTTTCTGTTAGCAGCCTAATGCTTAACCCAGTGCACCACCAAAACTCTTTCTTCTCAAACCAGGACAAGTTAAGTTTGGCAGATCACTTAAGGCTTATGAATAATTTCATTTTGCCAAGTCTGTGCCCATGGAAATTCTTCACTTTTTCCCTAAAGAGTCAAGATTCTCAAATCCTAGGTTTCCTAGTAAAAATGACATTCTTTCTTGAAAACCTTAATTTGGAATCCATTCTTACTACAAATTGTGGTTTAACAAGTCTCAGGTCAGAGGGAAAATTTCACTTGGTATACATGATTTCACTCTGTTCTTTCAGTTGTGGTTATGAGATCAGGAAGCCTGCTTCTTAGGCTTTTGAAATTAACTGCTCAGGACTGTTGGTAAGGTAATTTGAGAAGTTACTATATAGCAAATGAAAATGTCACATGCTCATTTTCCCAGAAAAAGAACACAGGAGTGCTCATGATGTGGCAAAAAAAACTGGGGAAGAAAACAGTGATTTCAAATGTACTTTTATCCTCAGTGATCTCCCAATCAGGTGTAGAAATAAGAAAGTCACAAGGTTGGACATTCAAACTCACAAACAACTCTTCAGAAACGCTATACAGGGTTGCTATGAGTCGGAAGCAACTCTAAAGCTTTTAATAATGACACCACAATTCTCCTCCAGGTCCTTATGAATTCTAGAATCATTCTGTTAGGGCAATTTTAGATTCCTCAGAGAGAAGATTAGAGAGGAAGACCTCTATACCAAAACAGGGCCCTAGGTCTATTGACTACCTGGTTGTTGTTGTTGTGAAGTGCTGTCGAGTCGGTTCTGACCCATAGCGACCCTGTATAGGGTTTTCTAGGAGCAGCTGATGAGCTTGAACCACCGACCTTGCAGTTCAAACCCAGAATGTCTGTTTAGAGTTGTAATGGTTATGCAATCAACTAGTCCTTCTGTTTCTGACAGAGAAAGCTTTCCTTTGATGTCCTTGGGAACAAGTATCTGAGACTTTCATTTGTTTACTGTTCTATACTAGATAGCTATTTCCTTGGTGAAGTCATTAGATTGTGGTAAAAGTTAACATGCTCAGAAGATAAGTAGAGGTTTGGAAGTTCAAGTCCACCCAGTGGTATCTCAGAAGAATTGTCTTTCAAACTACTTCTGAAAATTCAACCATTGACAATCTTATAGAGCATATTTCTTCACTGATATACATGGGGTCATCATTAACCAGAATCAACTTCATTGGAATTGGTATATTTCTTTGGCAGTATCTTTGTTTTAAACTACTGTAAACAATTTACCTGTTAAATTCAATAAGTATTATTTTCAAAAGGGAAATCACCACAAAAGTCTAGGACACAATTATTCTTCATTCCTGTCGCCATTATTTAATATTTGTACACTATTACAGTTTGAATATGGCACTGAGAGTAAATAGCATAGTGTGGAATGGAATGATCTTCAATCGCCCACCAAGAAAAAGTTCAAAAATCAACCATCAGCTGGAAAATTGAGGCTTATAGTTTTCTGGGATTCTCAAGGGCCAATATTGGAACACTATCAGGAAAAAGTTAAAAAATCAACAGTGCTCATTACAGTGAGATGCTTGCTCACTGAGGAGCTGAAGCCTAAACTTAGAATTAAACAACAGGGGACTGCTATCCAAGGGCATTGTGATCTTGCACGACAATGCATGTCTGCACACCTCTGTCCACACTGTTGATACTCTGCAAAAATTTCATTTTGAGGTGTTAAAGCATCCGCCCTATAGTCCTGATCTTGCTCCATCAGACTTTCCCTTTATGGTCCCCTGAAAACAGCCCTTTGGGGACAAAGATTCACTCTGATAAAGAAATGGAGACAGCGGTGTATTTGTGGGTCACAGCTCAATTTAAAACATTTTTAATAATGGAATATGAAAGCTTCTTGAAAGATGGACAAAGTGTATTGAAAAGCAAAGAGATTATGTCAAAAAAGGAGTTCAGGATCATTATAACATGATATGGACTTTTGGTTTGGTGCTGTGGGTTAATGCACCAGACTGCAAAGCCATTTGAACTGCAAGGTTGGCGGTTCAAGCTCATCAGCTGCTCCTCAGAAACCCTATACAGGGTCGCTATGGTTCAGAATTGACTTGATGGCAGTTAACCACCACAACAGACCATGATACACAAGAAAAACAAAATAAGTCTATGTTTTGTATATCAACAAGTTGTTTTGTCATGTTTTCAGAGTTAATAAATATCTAACTTGGACACTTATTCCAACATTCATAGTCAGAGAACCACAGTTTAGGGATATGGAGTTTATGAAACAATTCCTGTTAAGTTATTCTTTCACAAAATTGTAAATATTATTTAGCAATAATGCTACTTCCAAAAAGATTTTTTTAAAAACAGATAAAGACAATTTACTCTATCTTCTCACTCTAGTTTACTTTCCAGCTAGGAAAACCAAGCAATTTTAAAATACTAAACATTTTTCAGGGCCCTGGTATAGTGCTGTAGGATAAGCACTGGACTGCTAACTACAAGGCTGACAGATCAAGCACACCTTCTAGTCCTCCGAAACTCTATACAGGGTTCCCATGAATCTGAATGGACTCAATGGCACTGAGCTAAACAAAAAGATTTCTCAGAAGGTAAATATGCACATTTTATGTACAGGAACAATAATTTTATAATAGTGATTTTATTGACAGATAAAATAATATATATGCACATTCTCTCTCTCAGTTTATTTTCAGATTATACTCAAAATTAGATTTCAGAACCTTGTGGAATTCCCATATCACTTTAGCTTAAATGCTAGTAACAAATGCAATTGTTTCATTTTTTAGCTAAAGTACCACAGAAGATCAGCTACTAAAAGCAATAAGCAATGAAAATATTTTTATTGCTGAGGAAAATTTCTATATTAATAAAAACAATAGCAAAAATTTTTTGTATGGATCCACTTCAAACTTATGAATACCTAACTTTCTAAAAATGTAGCCATAAAGTTTCTTATAGAACCAAAAATAAGAGATGCGTATCACATCTTGCAGAGTGACAGCAACAAGGGGCTAAAACCTAACAGTTGTGAAGCTGGCACAGAACTGAGTGGTGTTAAATTCTGTTGTATAAGAGTTGCTGTGAACAGAGCCTATTGACAGTACCTAACTACAACAATCACATCTTGGTGTTCTACTGTGAAGTTGCAAATGGAGAAAATGCTATGATTAACAGTTGTCCTTTATTGAGTAACTACTATATGCCACATACTTTTTATACAGGTAGTCCCCAACTTAAGACATACATGAGTTATGACAAACTGCACATAAGAACACTTGTTTCTTTGTGCAATGTTGCAGCAGATAATTTGCTGATGTCATCCTTCTCAGGAATTCAAAGATTAGATTGTAAGTACAAGGTAATAAGAAACAATAATAATAAAAACTAAAGGAAAGAGAGAGGCGGGGCTTGATGGCAGATAGGGTAGAGGTGCAGTAAAGTTTCCGTCAGCAATACCACAGGATACCAGGCAAAGTGGGTTCAAGGCAGAGCTTGTAGCTGTTTCTGTATTAGTTTTAGTAAAACTTTACTTGCATGAGGTATCAAAGATATTGTCCGATGATTTCTACATTCTGTTGGGTCACCTGTCTTTGGAATGAGCACAACTATGGACATCTTCCAATCTTGGCCCTGTACTATTTCACCAAACATGATGTCTTCCTCTAATGATTGGTTCCTCTTGGTGACTTGCCCAAAGAAAGTTAGTCTGACAATGCTCTGCTGTGCTGCATAAGATTTTAATTGGCTAATTTTCGGAAGTAAATTTCCAGGCCTTTCTGTCTCATCTGTCTAAGTCTGGAAGCTCTGTTGAAACCTGTCCATCATGGATGACTGACTCTGTTGCTATTTGAAATACCTGTGGCATAGTTTCCAGTATCACAGAAGCACATAAGTCCAGGACAGAATGACAAACTGACAGATGGGTATTGGAACAAGGACATTTGAAAATAAGTATTATTCTTCTAATGATGCATTTAACTAAACTGATATCCAGAAAGGTTATATAATTAGTCCATCAACATACTTTTGCTAAATGACAGAATTGTTGTGAAAACCCAATTTGGTAAGCTAAAGTAGAGGTCTTCCTATTTTGCTCTGTTGTCTCCTAACTCAGTGAGATGGAGTCAAGCAGAGAAATGTTTTCAGAATGTGGTTTCTGGGATGGTTTCTGCTCCAAATATTATTTCACCAATGATTATAACACTTGAAATTTCTCCAAATAATATTTAATTCTGTGAGTCTTAAAGGCTTTTAGTTGTTTTTCTAATCCTACTCTAAGTTGTAAATGCACTTCAGCTGAAAATAAAATTGATTAGCCATCCATTTATTGATGAACTGTTGTCTATAGCTTTTGTAAAATAAAAAGAAGGAATGAGAATACGAGAAAAGTAATAAAAACTTGCTATCTCAGCTACTTAGAAATTTTGCCGTTTTTTTGTTGTTTCTGTTTTTGTTGCACAATTTTTAAATCATGGAATTTGAAAACAAAATATTTTGCTAAAGTGGAATTATTTGTGACCTGAAAATTTCAGAAGGGAAGTTGGGTATTCCCTTTGATGGAATCTTTCTTAAAATTGGTGGGAAGTAGGTTTTAGGAAACATTCAATGGTAAACATATGACACTGACTTGTAAAAACCACACAGATCTGGGAATCTGCTCTATCTCCAACTAGTGAACAAACACATTTAGTGGTCTGGTGGGTTCCAGTAAAGGCTGCTATTATTTTGGAAGGAAGAATCTTGTTACAACTGTAGAGGTCATGGGCACAGATGAATGTGTTTATGTGTATATTTCAACGTCAGTGTGTGTTTGGAATCTGAAAAACAAATGGTTTTGTTAAAAAAAAAATTCTGGATACTTGGGTAAAAAAAGACGTGCAATGGGAACATGAATTATTTATTTGTTTCTTCAAGTTAAAGTTGTACTTTAACCTCAAATATACATGTATTTTAAAATGAAGAAGCAAAATCTTTTATATGTAGATACATGCACTACACAGATATAATTATTTTCAAATGAATTATTAGAGAGTGGATGATAGGAGTCTTAGTGGTGCAGTGGTTAAGTACTTGACTGCTAGCCAAAAAGTCTGCAGTTTGAACCCACCAGCTGCTGTACAGAAGATGTAGCAGTCTGCTTCTGTAAAGATTATACCCTTGGAACTCCTATGGGACAGTTTTACCCTGTCCTATAGGGTCTAAATATGGACAAGTTTCAAACCCACCAGTTGCTGTGCCAGAAAACGATGAGGCTGTTTTGTTTGCGTATGTAAAGATTTAGAGCACAGGTAATCCTATATAAGTTCTCTATGAGTTGGAATTGACTTGATAGCAGTGTGCTTAGTTTAGTTTATAGGGTCATTATGAGTTGGAGTCAACTTGACAACATGTTTTTTAGTTTAATTCTAATATTTTTGGTGCTGAATAGTGATATTAATTTTCACCATCAGCAAAATATGTTGGAAAAGAATTGTACTTTAAAATAATACTGGTCTTTTGGTTTTAATTGAAAAAATGCCACATACACAGATCTTAGTGAAAAAATTCACAAATGTAGCTGTTTTCAAAATATCTTGATTTAGTTAAGTAGAATAACAACAGATTTTTTTTTATTTGCAACAATTTCAAACATACAGAAAAGTTGGAAGGTAGAACTAATAACATACTTACATTGAATTATTTTCCATTAAGTTTCCCTATTACTTCAGAATATTTTGTATGTAATTTTAACAAAGAGATTGCTCTACATAATCACAATATAATTGTCATAATCAGGAAATTAACAGTGATGCAAGACTATCTGCAGTATAACTAATTATTTATTATGGTCCTTCTACTGAAATGTCTCCATTTTGTGATGTACTGTAAATCCTAAACCTCTACGCCTGTGATTTTGGACCCATTTTACAGTGAGTTGTTAAAGAGTAAGGATTGAGGCGGGGGATAATGAGTTAAAATTGTGGTCCTGGTGTGGATCTGTGGAATAAACACTGGACTGCTAACCACGAGGTAGGTGGTTCAAACCCAGTAACAGCTCCTTGGAAACCCTAAACAGGGTAGCTATAAATTGTCACTTTCATCATCAAAAAGAATATATCAAGATCTATCCTGAAGAACCACACTGTCATGAACTACTATCCGGTTAATACAGTTAATACAGCTATTCAAATTTATGCACACACAACTAAAGCAAGTGGTGATGAAACTGAAGAATTCTACCAACTTCTTCAGTCTGAAATTGATCAAATATGCAATCAAGATGTATTGATAATTACTGTCAGTTGGAATGCAAAAGTTGGAAACAAAGAGGAAGGATCAGTAGTTGGAAAATATGGCCTTGGTGATAGAAACGATGCTAGAGATCACATGAAAAAACTTTGCAAAACCAATGACTTCTTCATTGCAAATACCTTTTTAAAACAACTTAAAAGATAATAATGTACATGGACTTCACAATATGGAATACATGAATGTAAAATAGACTACATCTGAGGAAAGAGACAGTAGAAAAATATTCTATATCTTCAGCCAAAATAAGAGCAGGGGCAGACTGTGGAATAGGACATCAATTGCTCATCTTCAAGTTCAGACTGAAGCCAAAGAAAATTAAAGCAAGTCCATGAGTCAAAATATAACCTTGAACATATTTCACCTGAATTTAGAAATCATCTCAAGAACAGATTTGATGCATAAGGCACTAATGATTGAAAACTAGAAGAGTGTGGGATAACACCAAAAACATCATACTGGAAGAAAATAAACGTAGTTAACACAAGGAAAAAGGAAAAGACCAAAATAGGTGTCAGAAGAGATTCTGAAACTTGCTGTCCAGCACAGAGATGTTAAAGCAAATTGAACAAATGAGGAGATAAAAAAAAGTGCTGAACAGAAAATTTCAGTGGGCAGCTCAAGAAGACAAAATTAAATATTATAATGAAATGTGCAAAGATCGAGCCTCAGAAAACCAAAAGGTAAGAACACATTCAGCATTTTTTAAGTTGAAAGAATTGAAGTAAAAATTTAAACCTCAACTTGAAATAATAAAGGAGTCTCTGAGCAAAATATTGAATGATACAGAGAATATCAAAAGAAGACAGAAGGAATACACAGTCACTATATCAAAAAGAAATGGTCCATGTTCAACCATTTCAAATGGTAGCATATGACCAAGAGCCAATGATACTGAAAAAAGTCCAAACAAAATGCACTGCAAGCATTGGCAAAGAACAAGGCTCCAGGTATTGATGGACTACAAATCGAAATTTTCCAAAAAATTGATTCAGCACAGGAAGCTCTCACTTATATATGCCAAGAAATTTGGAAAACAGCTACCTGGCCAACTGATTGGAAGATATCCATACTTGTGCCAATTCCAAAGAGAGGTTACTCAACAGAATGTGGAAATCATTGGATAACATCATTAATATTACATGTGAGCAAAATTTTGTTAAAGATAATTCAAAAATGGCTGCAGCAGTACATTTTCAGGGTGCTGCCAGTGGCTCAAGCTGGTTCACATGAGGACGTGGAACAAGGAATATCATTGCGGACATAAGGATTCTGCTTGAAAGCAGAGAATACCAGACAGATACTTATCTGTGGTTTATTGAATACACAAAGTTTTTTGGTTGTGTGGACCATGACAAGTAATGGGCAACATTGCAGAGAATAAGTATTTTGGAACATTTAATTGTCTTCATAAGGAACCTGTACATGGACCAAGTGGCAGTTGTTCGAACAGAATAAGGGCACACGGAATGGTTTAAAATTAGGGAAAGTGTGTGCCAGAGTTGTATTCTTTCACTATAATTATTCAATCTGTATGATGGGCAAGTATCTGACAGGCTGGATTATATGAAGAAAGCCATGGCATCAGTATTGGAGGAAGACTCATTTACAACCTGTGATATGCAAATGATACAACCTTGTTTGCTGAAAGTGAAGAGGACTTAAAATACTGATAAAGATCAAAGACCACAGTCTTTGGTATGTGTTGCATCTCAATGTAAAGAAAACAAAAATCCTCACCACTGGATCAATAAAAAAATCATGATAAATAGAGAAAAGTTTGAAGTTGTCAAAGACTTCATTTTGCTCAGATCAGTCATCAACATGCACAGAAGCAGCAGTCAAAAAAGCAAATGATGTATTGCATTGGGCCAATTTGTTGCACATTGGTGCATTGTTTCATTCTATTGTGCATAAAGTTGCTATGAGTCGGAAGCTAATCTTTAAACACTCTTAAAGTGTTCAAGTGTAAAGATGTTAATTTGAGAACTAACATGTGCCAGACCCAAGCCATGATATTTTTAATAGCCTCATATACAGGATAGCTATGAGTCAGAATTGACTTAGCTGCACTTAATAGCAATAACAGCATGCATGTAAAAGTTAAACAATTAGTAAGGAAGACCGTAGAAGAATTATTGCATTTGGACTATGTTGTTGGAAAAGGATATCAAAAGTACCCTGGACTTCCAGAAAAAAAAACAAAACAAATAAATCTGTGTTGGAAGAAATATAGCCAGAATGCGCCTTGGAAGTTAGGACGTGCAGATTTGGTCTCTCATACTTTGGACATATTATCAGGAGAGAACAGTCTCTGGAGAAAGACATCACGTCTGGTAATGTGGAGGGTCAGTGAAGAAGAGGAAGACCTCTAATGAGATGGATTGGCACACTGGAGCAGCAATGGACTCAAGTGTAGCAATGATTATGAGATTGGCTCATTATTTCATTCTACTGTGCATTGAGTTGTTATGAGTCAGAGCCAACTCATTTGCAGCTAACAACAATTACAACATGAGTCGAACCTAACTCCACAACACTTACCAAACCCAAAACAAGGAGTAATAAACTAACAATTAAGGATGGCCCCATTGTACTAGAGGGTGCGACTCTAGTTACCTCCCTTCGTTTCCTTTTGTGGCTGACTTTTGCTCTGGATGGTCTGATTCTTGCCCTGGATCCTGCATCTGGCTTGCTATATCTGATCTCTAGTTCATTTGACTTTCTGCCTGCTACCTGACCTGTTTACTCAGCTCCTTCAGTCTCCTGAGTGCATCAGAAGCCTGCTGTTTGACCTGTTGATTTGTGTTCCTTAGCTCCTGACACTACACACGTTAGAGAATTCCTCCAGACTGATCTCTGCTCTATGGATTTGTAATTTGTCAGCCTCCACAATTGCACATGCCATTTCCTTTGACAGTTGTGAGTTTTGTGAAACATTGCAGCATGCTCGAGAGATGAGGGGAGCGGCGAATGATATCAAGGACTATGGAGTGGTAAATGTCTTGAATAAGTCAAAGAGTTGGGGTATCTTTAACCTCCAACTCTTAGGGAGCAGCCTCTAAAAAATTGATGCACTATTATATACTCCTATACATCATTCAAGTTTCTTCCATCCCCTCTCACCATTGTCTTTGACTGGTGGTGGTGGTGTGCTGTGGAGTCATAATGACCCTATATAGGGTTTTTGAGGCCATAGAACTTTACGAGAGTAAGGAACAACTGGTAGTTTTGAACTGCTGACCGTGAGATTAGCAGCTTGATTTGTAGCCGCTATACTAACAGAGCTCCTTTCCTCCTCTTATATAAAACAATGAGTAAATTGTTGAAATGCAAAAACTGATTCAAAATTATTCTTTGCTCCACTCATTGCATTGCATAAGAGAATTATTTTTATTGTTAGTTGCTAACCAGTGG
Source organism: Chrysochloris asiatica (assembly GCF_000296735.1). NCBI lineage: Eukaryota > Metazoa > Chordata > Mammalia > Afrosoricida > Chrysochloridae > Chrysochloris > Chrysochloris asiatica. The sequence goes on from NW_006408717.1 coordinate 5,636,452, forward strand.
ACTTCAACTCATGATCACCCTATGTATTACAGAATATATCATTGCTTGAATCTCCAGACTGAAAGCAACTAGGAATAAAAGGTTGGAGATGTCCTTTATAAAATCAGCCAATAAAAACACTATCTGTGTATCTATCTATCTACCTATCTATCTATCTATAGATATAGATACATACATATGTATAAGAAGATATTATTAAGTGCTGTCAAGTTGGTTCCGACCCATAGTGTCCCTCTATAGGGTTTCCAAGGAGCTGCTGATGACCTTGAATTGCTGACCTTGTGGTTCAAACTGACAATGCAATCCAGCGCATTAACCCACAGCACCATACATGGACTCATAAGAGGACATGTGACTTTAATTTGTCTCCTTCCTGGTAATGTAAAACTTGGATCACTTGATTAAGGTGGTAATTTTCAAATTTCTCTATTATACAGTTACTCTTTTTCCTATTATAACTAATTAGCATTTTTTTGTGAGGTAAATATTTAGTTTTCATTAAGCTTTAACCCACAGCATCTGTTGAAGCATCTTGGATGAGTTATTCATGATTTCTATGGTTGACAAAAGGTAAGTTCAAATTTTATCAGTCTGTCTACATTTATTATTATTTACTGATTTTCAGTTTATCCTTGGAGTTGAGGAAGAGCTATTTGTGTGTGTGTGTGTGTGTGTGTGCTTAAACTATGTGGTATGTTGACATTATGAAAATAAGAATCCATTTCATAGCTGTAGGCACAATTCTGTGAGTCGTGATGCATCTGTTGATGCTCTTTTTACACACAACATGCAGTTTCTCAGAGAATGAAAGATCAATCAAGTTCTAAAAGGACATTTTTTTGTTAGTTCTATTGCTACATTTGTTTAATCTTCCATGTAAAAAGCATAAATAATAAATAAACATGTAGTTAAACAAATAAAAAAAATGACTAGTTACCTATGCTGTGTAACATATGAACACAAATTTAGTGACTTAAAATCATATGTGTTTATTAGCTCCCAGTTTCTGGGGGTCAGGAGTAGTGTACAGTTTAGTCAGACTCTCTGATTTCTTAGTTTCACCAGGCTGCAATATAGGTGTTGTCTGGAGCTGTGGATCATCTGAGGTTTGACTGATGAAGAAGTTTTTCTGAGTTTCCTTAGCTCAGAGAATCCATTTTCTTGCTGTGTGCCAGTTTTAACTCATAGTGATC
>NW_006408717.1:5638134-5639843 GCF_000296735.1 Chrysochloris asiatica
CTTTTAATATTCTTCTCCAACACCAATGCAGCTCCAAAACCTTATGAATAACAGTAGTACACTGTCAAATCACTAACTATATTATAAAATATACATAGGTCTAGGCTGATACTCACTCCTGAAATTATTTCTGCTCACTGTTTAAACATAATAGTTAATTTAGTATACTTCTGACATATTTTTTTTAAAGCAATTATGCCAGAATTCCTATGTTTTATGGAAAAATCATTCTGAACAGAAGCTGAGCTTTTTTAACAAAGATTCTTGGTATTGTACGACAACTTAGAGCCATCACATTGCTGGGATACAAATGAGCTAATATACAATCGAGGCAGTTAGAGATGGATCCTCAAGAAAATGCTGGATAAAGGCGCTCTCACCATGGAGTGTTTTGATTTTTCACTATTTTCTTTTAATTATTTCTTTATGTTCCCTTTATAATTTTGTTCTGTTCTCTTCTTCCTCCCTCTTTTCTCACTCCCTCAATTTCTTTTGCAACTACTCTATATAAATAACAATTATAAAGATATTTTGCAAAGCAAATATTTTTAAATTGATGATATTTTTCATAAAGTACAACACTCAAATAATTGATATCATCATTTGTATAATTAATTACACTAATTAGCAGGCTTGTTGTTGTTGTTAGGTGCCATCGAGTCAATACTGACCCATAGCGACCTTATGCACAGCAGAATGAAACACTATGCAATCCTGGGCTAACCTCACTATTGTTGCCACACTTAAGTCCATCGATGCTGCCAATCCATCTTGTTGGGGGTCTTTCTCCTTTTTCTGACCCTCCATCTTAGCAAACATGATATCCTTCTCCAGCGACTGGTCCTAAATGACTCTAAAAGTGAACTACCACATTTTATATATAAGGAAATAAACTCAGTATGTTTAAGGGGTTCATAAAATAACAAAGTTAGTACAGGAACAGAAGTTTTATGCAACAGCATGCTTTAAATTGATAACATCACTTGATTTTTTAAAAAATGCTTTTATTGTGAATTAAGTGATAGTAAACATGGGAGAACATTGGCTTTACATTCACCCTCTTGTATTTTGTTTCATACATCGTATTTCCCCTCCATGCATCATCAAACAACCAAAGAGTACACCTCACAAGCCTGCCCCACTGCTGTCAGCACAAAGACCCTCTCCCTCCCTGAGTCCTGAGTCCCCAGCCACTCCATCTCTCCATGTTATCGTCTCTGCCTCCATCTCTGACATCACTGCTTCTCTGGATGGGGTTCTGCATTCTGCTTTTCTCACTTGATGGTCCCAGGGACCTCTGCTCATGGACTACAAAATCAACCACTCCCCTCCTTTTGTTACAAAATGTCTACCTTTATGTTTGAAACACTCACCGTCAGTCCTAATAACAATCTTTCACTATTGAACCACAAGAGTCCTGTCCCCATCTCCTTTCATCAGCCCCGTCCAGACAGGTTAGAAACCACTCAGTGGTGATTTTACCTTCTACCACACCCTCTGGATCTAGGCTCCCTCTTGAAAGCTTGTAAGCCAGTCACTTCTTGCCTTTGTAACCCCTCCCATTTTGAGTTGTTGTTTCGTGCCGTGGAGTCGGTTCCGACTCATAGCAACCCTGAACAGGGTTTCCGAGGCTGTAAATCTTTACGGGAGCAGAAAGCCTCATCTTTCTCCCGCAGAACAGCTGGTAGTTTTGAACTGCTGACCTTGTG
>NW_006408717.1:5640839-5642036 GCF_000296735.1 Chrysochloris asiatica
AAAAGAAAGGGTGACAAAAAATGTTAGCATTACAATGTTCCTGTTATTTTTCAGTTTGAAATTTTGTTTTAGATTTACTTTATTGATTTAATTATTAAATCTGAATAAATATTTCAGCAGTTTTGATTTTTCCTATGTTATATTTTTCAGTATATTCAAGTTATCAAAAAATATATTTTTGAATGGTTTCAGTTGCTGTAATAATTCCCATATCATTAAAACATTATTATTACTGACATATAGAAAGCTACTTTTTACTTATATATATTTCTAGACATTCATATAAGTACTAAAACATTTTTAAAAAACAGTTTTCATGAATTTTCTGAGAAGTTAGTTATCTGCTGATACAATGTAGCATAGAAATCTTTTGGTTTCTTTTACTTATTTTATTGTTGTGCCCAAGACTTCTAGTAAAATATTGAACCCCTGATTGAACTAGTTATCTAGTGCTGCTATAACAGAAATATCACAAGTGGGTGTCTTTAACAAACCTAAATTTATCCTCTCACAATTTAGGTTACTAGAAGTCTATATTCAGAGCACTGACTCTCAGGGAAGGCTTTCTCTTTCTTTGGCAACCCTGGGGAACGGTCCTTCTAACATATATGGGTTCATCATTCCTTGAAGATCTCTGTGCATGTTGGCGTCAATCTTCTTCTAGGTCTAGATAATTCATAGTGTAGGGACCTTCAGTCCATAGGATGAACTCAACGCCCAGCTCTTTTTTTCCTTCTTTATCTTAGCTTTTTATTGTGAATTGAGGGAAGGTTTACAAAGCAGATCATCAGTTTTGCATTCAACAAATCATATATTTTCTTCCATTACATGGATGCCATTCCCTCCATCTACTAACAGTAGTATTTACCTCTATTCACTTTAGCAATTGCTTTCCTCTCTGTCTCCTCTGCTATCTTCATCTTTCCTCTGCTAACCTTGCTCTTGTTGCATGTTGTCTACCCTGTCACCCTGTTCACATGTGTCTATCTTGTATACTGTGAATAATTTTCTTTGCTCCCTCCCCCTCCTATAACTATCATAGATTGCATCTTCTATCAATAAAACCTTATTTATTTATATTTTTTTTAACATTTGTCTCATGTAATATTTTTCCTTTTGTGATTTACTAATTTCATTCAGCATAATTTCCTCCAGGTTAAACCATGTTGTGAGGTATTTCACAGATTCTTCATAATT
>NW_006408717.1:5667731-5669287 GCF_000296735.1 Chrysochloris asiatica
GAGGTTGGCCCAGGATTGGGCAGTGTTTTGTTCTGTTATGCATAAGGTCTCTGTGAGTCAGTACCAACTCGATGGCACCCAACAACAACAACAATTACAGAGGCAGAGTTTTATTTTTGTCATTCTATTTTTCTAAATAAATTAAAAACTTTAAGTTACCAAACAGAATTTTTCCTTTGCTAGTATGAAACCCACTGCCATCAAGTATATTCTAACTTCTAGCAAACCTATACAGGGTTTCCTAGACTAAATCTTTATAGTACCTACAGTGGCTGCTAGGTTTCAGCTGCTGACCTTGCCATTGTTGTTGATAAGTGCCATGCAATTGTTGTTTTGTTGTTTAGTGACTCTGAGTTGGTTCCAGTCATAGAGACATTGTCTAGGGTTTCCAAGGAGCAGCTGGTGGATTTGAACTGCCAGTGTTGTAATTCAAACAGACCTTGGGGTCCAGTGCTTATCTGACAGCTCTACACCAGGACTCTGGGATTTGCTGTGATTTGTGGTAGTGGTTGGTGGTTATGTGCCGTGGGTTGGTTCTGACTCATAGCGACTCTGTACAGGGAGGGTTTCCGATGCTGTGAATCTTTATGGGAGCAGAAAGCTTCATCTTTTCCCATGGAACAGCTGGTAGTTTCTAACTGCTGGGATTAGACATCCAAATATTTGTTTTTTAATTGAGTTAATACTTTCTATATACTAAAATAAATGTTTTAAACTATTTTGGTCCATTTTTTTTAATTACTGTAGTTTTATGCAAACAACATGAACCTTCTAAATTTGCTTTCAAGCCCCTTTAATACCTGTAGGTATTCTCCTGAGCACAAAGTTGTCCTTAAGAAAATACCACACAGGAGGGCAGTTAGCAAACAAATTTAGAAAGTACCTGATATTTTCATACGTGATATGGTGGTGGTTGTTATGAACTGCCTTGAGTAAGACCAAACTCTTAGAAAACCTGACTCAGGTTTCCTAGGTAATTTGATGCCTCGTATGCCTCAGTAAGATAAACATTGAGGTTGGTTGTTCAAACTCATCAGTCTCCTGGGAGACCCTACAGGGCACTGTGAGTCAAAACTTAATGACAACAATATAATTTAATTTATTATCCTGTACACTAATTATTAAGGAGCTCAGTTTTCATAGTGGTTATGAGTTGGGCTGCCAACCTCAAGGTCAGCAGTTCAAAACTACCAGTGGTTCCAGGGGAGAAAGATAAGGTGTTCTCCTCCTGTAAAGATTTGCAGCCTCAGAAACCCAGTGCAGGGTCACTATGAGTCAGAATCGACTCCACAGTACTTAATAACAACAACACTAATTGTTAGTCTTAAATAATATCTGAATTAATGTTTTTCTGGTATTATAAGATCTGTACCATATTTCAAGAGAAAATAGTTATCCAAATTTTTAAATACCTTACTAATTTTTAAAAAGATTTTTATTGTGAATTGAGTGAACATTAACAGGGCAAATCATCAGTTTTACATTCAACAAATCACACAACTTGTCTCATTACAATGATTATTATCCCATCCATGTACTATCAGTTTACAGTATTT
>NW_006408717.1:5669387-5674870 GCF_000296735.1 Chrysochloris asiatica
AGGATAACTAGGCTTCCTCTCTCATACTTTGTACATCTTATCAGGAAGGACTAGTCCCTGGAGATGGACATGCAGCTGTACATTAATAGGGAACACCCAGAAGTTCAGGCCAGATTTAGACAGGAATGTGGAATGAGGGATATCATTGCTGATGACCAACAGTTCTTGGCTGAAAGAAGAGAATACCAGAAAGATGTTTAGCAGTACCTTTTAGACTACGCAAAGTCTCTTGATTGTGTGGATCATGACAAGCTATGGATAATGTTTTGGAGAATGAGTATTCCAGAACACTTAATTGTGTCCATGAGTAACATATTCGTACACCAAGAGGCAGCCATTTGAACAGAACAAGGGGACACTGAATGGTTTAAAATCAGGAACAGTGTGTGCCAGAATTGTATTCCTTCACCATACTTAGTCTGTATGCTGAGCAAATAATCCGAGAAGATATGTATAATATGAAGAAGAGCATGGCATCAGGAGTGAAGGAAGATTCATTAACAACCTGTGATATATAGATAGACAACCTTGCTTGTTGAAAGTGAAGAGTGCGTAACATACTTACTAATGAAGATCAAAGACCACAGCCTTTGGTATGGGTTGCCCTTCAGTGTAAAGAAAACAAAAATCTTCACAACTGGGTCAAGCAATAGCATCTTGATAATTGGAGAAATGATTGAAGTTGTCAAATACTTCATTTTGCTCAGATCAACCATAAATACTAATTGAAATAGCAGTAACCAAATCAAACAATGTATTACAATAGGCAAATCTGCTGCACAAGACCCCTTTTAGTGTTCAAGAGCAAAGATGTCAGTTTGAGGACTAAGGTGCACTTGACCCAAACCATGTTGCATTCCTGTTGTGGTGCTGTAGGTTAGTGTGCTGGACTGCAAAGTCAATTTGAACCACATGGTCGGCAGTTCAAACTTATCAGCTGTTTCTGGGAAACCCTATACAAGTTTGCCATGGATTGGAGCTGACTCAGAGGCACTTAACAACAACAGCATATGCAATTGAAAGCTGAGCAATAAATAAGGAAGATCATGTAGAGTTGATGCATTTGAATTATGGTGTTGGAAGAGAATATTAAAAGTATCATGGACTACCAGAATAACAAACAAGTCTGCAATGGAATAAGTTCAGCCCGAATTCTCCATAGAAGCCAGGATAGCTAGGCTTCCTCTCTCATTCTTTGTACATCTTAGTTGGAGAAGCACATCATTCTTGGTAAAGTTGAGGATCAGTTAAAGAAAGAAAATGAATTGACACAATGGAACAAGCAATGGGCTCAAGTGTTACAATGATTGTGAGATTGACAGAGGACCTGGCAGTATTTCATTCTGTTATGCATAAAGTTGCTATAAGTCAGTACTGACTGCATGGCACCTAATGATCTAGGCAAAAATTATAAATCAGATTCATAGAAAATTGTAGTATAGTTTAGGAGTCTATGAAGACAACCCCAAACTTTTCGTGGCTAAGTACAGTGCATATTGACTTAATTATTCTACTTGAACATTATAGAGTTAACAGTACTCCTCTGTTCACTGCACTCAGGAAGTCTGGCTGATGGAGCACCATAAATTGAATAGTATTGATTACCAGAAGGAGCTCTGGTAGCGCAGTGGTTACGAATCGGGCTGCGAACCGCAAGGTCAGCAGTTCGAAACTACCAGCTGCTTTGCGGGAGAAAGATGAGACTTTCTGCTCCCATAAAGATTTACAGCCTCAGAAACCCTGTGCAGGGTCACTATGAGTCGGAACCGACTCCACAGCACATAACAACAACAACATTGATTACCAGTGGGAAAACAAGAGATCTAATAGAGGCTGAAGGGAAGATGAGGTGGAGGTGAAACTTTGTATTGCAAGTAAATGACATGTGCTAATTCTGCCCACTACACATCAGTGTGTATAATCATAGGTCCTTAGGCAAATGGAATGAAAGTATCATTAAGAGACCACAATCACCTTGTTTCTGTGGTATTGGTAGTTCCAATATAAGGAATTTTCCAACTTTTGAGTAGCAATGAAGTCCATGGGATAAAAGACCTGGCAAATCTGTTTCTAGAATTATGCAATTGAGAACTCTATCCCTTAGAGTTCTAGGAGTTGGAATCTACTTAATGGCAACAGGTTTGGTTTGGTTTCTTACTTCCTTTTAGGAGTCCTGGTGCTGCTCTGTGGGTTAATGCGCCAGATTGCAAGGCTAATTGAACTGCAAGGTTTGTGGTTCAAGCTCACCAGCTGCTCCTTGAAAACCCTATACAGGGGTCGCTATGGTTCTGAGTTTACTTGATGGCACTTAACAACAACAAACAACAACAACACCCACCACCAACACCCACAACCAATACCCACAACAACAACCATCAACAACAAACAACTTCTTTTTAAGGAGCTCTGGTAGCGTAGTGATTACAAGTTGGGCTGCTAACCTCAAGGTCAGCAGTTCGAAACTACCAGTCATTCCCTGGGAGAAAAATGAGGCTTTCTGTTCTTGTAAAGACTTACAGCCTCAGAAACCCTATACAGGGTCGCTATGAGTGGGAACCGACTCCACTGCACACCACCACCACTTCTTTTTTGGTGTCCCTGAAAGGCATAACCTGTCAAGTCCTTGACTGGAAACCAATATATACATGGGGTTATCTTTGGTTGGAATTAACTCAAAGGAAATTGGTTTGGCCTATTTATTTGTTCTTAAGGAAATAATCTTGCTTATTTCATGATTAACATTTTAAAGAATACCATATTCTTCATTATAAATAACAAAAAGTTTGAAACTCGGCAAATTATCCATATAAACATTTCCTCAGTAGAGATGACAATAATGCTATTAAGCTACCTCCACTTGGTTTGAGAATTGAATCTTCCTACTTCTCTAGACTCAAACATCATAAGGTAAGAGAGTTTATTCTTGCTTAGCCTCTATGAGTCCTAGTTGCTATTTTTAGGGTTTAATGAGTTTTTCTTCTTTTTTTTTCCCTTTGCATAATTTCCATCCACTCTGCAGTTCATTTAAATTTCATCCTAGTGTGCCTCTTTAAGGATGGTTTGCTTAAATTATTGGTGACAAAATACAACAAAGCATAAGAGAATAATCATTTATATAGTGAATCTTCTCCATATATATTCTGAGCATTATTTTCTCTAAGTCTTAAGGATGTGATCAAAGCCAAAAAACCTGTCTATGGCTGTTGGTCCACAGGGATTCAGTGAGTCCTTGAATTTCACTTTTGTAAAATCCGTCTCCTCTTGCTAGGAATTAATCCATTTGGAATCATGATTGTCTTTCAGGATAATAATTATTAAAGATAAAATATTTGGCCTTGGGGAAGTCATGAAATAAGAGTAAATAAATTATTGGCTTCTTCATTAACAGTATATTGGAATATCTAAAATTTCCTTTAAGAAATTGTTTCTTGATTCTTAACTTCTCTACTTTCTCTACATCTTTTGGGGGAAGGATTGTCCTTTCCCAGTTTGGCTAATGTCCATCATAACTGGCAACCTTTAGTTCTTATTGTACAATGTATCATTGGCTCCTGGGAAACTCCCTAGTATATATAATAATTGCTCAATAAATAAACATTTAGTGAATGAATAAATAACTTTGGTTTTATAAACAAATGAAAATGCACTAGAACTCTGTGTGTCCAAAACATAAATAAGAAATTGGAATGGAGAAGACCTGTAATTTGGGAGTCCAGAGCAATTTAAAATGATAAGTTAAGAAGCTTTTTTTCAAGAGTCCACTGGTCAGCAATAATGGAATTATTTCAAAGATTTGATAGAGATGCTTGAAGCTAAGGAACAGCTCAGAGACTATTGCCTTCTTTAATACAGGATTAACTAATTCAGGGTTGAGTTATGTAGTTTTTGATACATAAATTTAGAGAAACCTGAGCATTTATTACTGCAATACAAGGTGTGATTGTGTTTGTGTGTATGTATGTGTGTATTTGTGTGTGGGGGGGGAGGTAAAGAAACTTCGTGGAAGGGCAAGTGTTTCAAACCGAAAAGTCTAGGTGAATTCATGCAATGTTTCTGTTTGAGAAGGTACTAGTTTGTCAGTGCCTAAAAGACCCTGCTCAGTGGTGCCATGTGCTTAAGTTTTATATACAGGTAATGAGACAAGTTCTTTCTGAGCTTTAATCACTTCCCTAATTTTAATTTGAGATCATTCAGTGAGGACCAGGATATGGTTAATTTCATGGCTAACTTCAGAATATGTATCTGAATCCTTTAAAAATCAGGAAGCAATTTAGTTGCTAAATTTTCATGAATATATGTTATTTCCTCTTTTTGTCTTTCTATTGGAGCCAAGACAAATCTTGGTGGTGCAGTGGTTAGGTGCTCAAATCAGCCTGTCTGCTCAGTGAGAGAAAGAAATAGCCAACTGCCTATGTAAAGATTTATAGTCCTGGAAGACCTATGGGTTGTTTTATGCTGTCCTCTAGGATCAATAGAGAGTTTGATGTGGCACTGTGGCCTAATGCACTGGACTACAAAGTCAGTTTGATCCACAAAGTCAGCAGTTCAAGCTCACCAGTTGTTGTTGTTAAGTGCTATCGAGTCAGTTCTGACCCATGGTGAACCTGTATAGGGTTTCCGAGGAGCAGCTGGTGAGCGTGAACCACCGACCTTGCAGTTCAAATGGTTTTGCAGTCTGGCGCATTAACTCATAGTGCCACACCAGGACTAGAAGCTTACCAGTAGCTCTTTGGAAATCTATACAGGGTTGCTATGGGTTGGAACCAACTTGATGGCATTTAACAACGATGATGACAATGAGGGTCAATGTGAGAGTACTGCTGTGGTGCTGAAGGATATACACTGGACCACAAAGTCAATTTGAGCTGCAAGGTTGTGGTGGTTCAATCCCACCAACCACTCCAGGAAAACCCTATACATGGTCGTTATGAGTTGGAACTGACTCAACTGGCACTTAACAACAACAGGGTAGCTAAGAGCTGGAATAAACTCAACAGCAGCCAGTGTGGATAGCAAATCATAAGGTAGGATGGCAAACTTATTACTGAGGACCCTTAAGAGTCTGTCAAATGAAAAAAAGCCCAACATTAAGGATTGTAAGCATAGCTTCCATAATGAATTTCCTAATTTTATATTTTTAAACTGGAGGTTGGCCACTCTAATGTTGTAACTATGTTTGTAGAGCAGTCATTAAGTTATTAGCAAGAGCTATGCAAATAGCAATGGTAGACAAACCATGGAACCTGTAGAATTGAGGTAAACAAAAAAGTCAAAGGGAAACTACAGAATCAGTCTCTCAGCCACAGAATCTGAGCTGGTGCCCATTCAAATGTATGGATTTGTTTATTTTCCTGTTTAGAAAAGTGATGGATAATTTGCATAGTTCAAGAATTCTCCATTTTCCCTAAAGTTACTATAGCAATAATAAAAACATTATTTGTAAGGAATAACTAAATATATTTATAAGCATCTAATTACACAGG
>NW_006408717.1:5679617-5683350 GCF_000296735.1 Chrysochloris asiatica
TTTTTTTTTTTTTTTAACACTCAGATATATATAATAATTTACACCACCAAAAACTGCACATAGTGCAAGTCTACCTCCTGGTCGCCAGCACTCAGTCCCTCTCTTCCCATGAATCTAGAGTCCTCAGCTGCTCATTCTCTCCATGTCCCCATCTCTGCCTCCATCTGTGGTGTCGCTGCTTCTCTGGATAAGGTCCTGTATTCCGCTTGAGCTCTTCTTCCTTGATGGTCCTTTGTTTCTGGATGTAAGACTAACTACTCCCCCCTTTTTGTTACAAAACTTCTACCTTTACAATTGTGACAGTCACAATTATTCATGACAACCTTAATAATTTCTTAAATTGTAAATATTACCAGTTTTAGAGATTCATTAAAATGAACTACAAAATAAAAAAATAGACTCTTGCAAAACGTATGCTTCTATATAGATGACAACATGTCATATTTCCTAAGAACCACTATTTTAAAATCAAAGTATATTCTTCCAGGAAATGTTTTGTTTTAAACATAATAGAAAACTTAGAGTTGAATAAAATTTAATTTTAAATAAAATGTCACCTGAAAGTGTTATTCTCCATCTACTGCTGTTAATTAATTTCAAACTAACATACTAATTAGTGACAATTAAGGAAACTATACGTATGACTAAAATTGCATTTTGTAAATGTTATTGTTGTTAAGTGCAGTCAAGTCAGTTCCACCCATTTTGACCCTGTATAGACTTTCTGAGGAGTGGCTGGTGAGCTTGAAACACAGACCTTGAGCTTCAAACCGACCTTGTAGTCCAGCACATTAACCCACAGCGCCATACCAGGACCTGCAATTCCAAATTAAATTAGTGTCATTTTCCCATATTGTTGTTGTTAGGTGCTGTTGAGTAAGTTCCAACCCATGGCAACCATACGTACAATAGAATGAAACACTGCCATATCCTACCCCATTCTCACTATTGTTGTTATGACTGAGCCAATTGTGCCAATCTAGTTCATTGGAGTCTTCATCTTTTTCCTCCTTACCAAGCATGTCCTTCTCAAGGGACTGGTCCCTCTTGATAATATGTCAAAACTTTGAGAGATAAAGTCTGATTTCTAATGAACACTCCAGCAGTGCTTCTTCCACCACAGATTTGTTTGTTCTTCAGGCAGTCAATGACACCTTCTATATTCTCCAACACCACAACACAAATGCATCAATTCTTCTACTACCTTCCTTATTCATTGTCTATGTCTATTGTAATTGACCTATGGCATGGGTCAGGTGCAACTTGGATCTCAAATTGATGTCTTTGATCTTGAACACTTTACAGAGGTCTTATGTAGCAGATTTGCTTGATGAAATTTGTTGTTATTCAGTGCCATTGAATTGCTTCAGCTCATAGCGATCCTGTATAGGGTTTCTGAGGAGCAGCTGGTGAGCTTGAATAGCTGACCTTGAGGTTTAAACAGACTTTGTAGTCCAGTGTATTAACCAGTTGCACCACACCAGGACTTCTTTGATTTCCTTATTGCTGTTTCTGTGAGTGTTGGTAGTGGAGCCAAGCAAAATGAAATCGTTGACAACTTCAATCTTTTCCCCAATTAACATGATGTTATTTATTAGTACAGTTATAAGGATTTTTGTTTTCTTTACATTGAGATATAATCCCTGTAACCTTTTGTCTTTATTAATAACTATTTTAAGTACTCTTTGCTTTCAGCAAGCAAGGTTGCAGCATCTGAATATTGCAGGTTGTTAATGAGTCTTCCTCTAATCCTGATGCCATGTTCTTCTTCATACAACCCAGTTTCTTGGAGTATTTGCTCAACATACAGACTGAATAAGTATGGTGAAAGAATACAACCCTGGAGCATACCTTTCCTATTTTTAAACCATTCAATATCCATGTATTCTGTTCAAATGACTGCCTTTTGGTATATGCACAGGTTTTTCATGAGCACAGTTAAATGTTCTGAAAATACTCATACTTCACAATGTTATCCATAGCTTGTCATGATCTGCACAGTTGATAACCTTTGTACAATCAATGAAGCACAAGTAAATATATGGCATTCTTGAATCAGCACTGGACTGTTAGCCACAGATCTTCTGTTCAAACCCACCAGCCACTCCTTGGAAACCCTATGTAGGGTCACAATGAGTCAGAATTGACTCTATGGCACTTAACAAAGCAAGAAACATGTTTCTGGTATGCTTTGCTTTCAGACAAGATCCATCTGGAGTCAGCAATGATACCATGATTTCCATATCCTTTTCTGAATCTGATTTGAATTTCTAGGAATTCACTGCTGATGCACTGTTGCAACCATTTTTGAATTATCTTTAGCACAATTTTACTTGCCTGTGATATTAAAGATAATCTTTGGTGATTTTCACATTCTGTTGGGTCACCTGTCTTTAGAATAAGCACAAATATGGATCTTTTACAACTGGTTGGCTAGGTAACTGTCTTCCAAATTTTTTGGCATATTAGTAAAGTTTAAAAATGTAGAGTCAGTAAGTTTGAGACACAAGTTTGAGCATGTGCTGAAGAACCCAATATACTATCATTTTAACTTGAAATTTATTCTAAAAAACTAATCAAAATAATGATAGAACAACAGAAAAGGCAAATATTCCCCAAACTGTTCACATCTCCTTTTCCTGTAATAATGAAACATTTGACAGATGGGAGAATCATGAGTTAAATCATGTCATCTCTACTTAGTGAAAAACATATGTAGTCATTGAAAAGACAGTTATAAAAACTTTGTGGCATAATGTTTCAAGTGCTAAGTGGGGAAAAATTACAAAATTACTGTGTTTGGAATAGTTTTAAAAATATATCAGAGTTAGTGTAGATATACCACAGAGATTTTAAAGGTTCAATTCCAGCCCACTATAGAAATTGAGTCACATGATTTGTTGGCTTCCCAATGTATGTAAAAGTTATGCTTACACCATACTATAGTCTCTACTGGCACTGTGGCTTGGACATTGAGCTGCTAAACACAAAGTTGGCATCTCAAATAACTAGATTCTGTGAGAGAAATATGAGATTGTCTGCTTCTGTAAAAATGTACAAACTTGGAAACCCTATGGGCAGTTCTACTCTGCTATAGAGGGTCACAATTAATCAAAATTGACAACAGAAACAGGTATGGGGGAACTGATTATAAAATAAGATGGAGGACCTTTAAATACACTTCTTGTTGTTGTCCAATGCCATCGAGTAAGTTAAGATCCATAATAATCCTATAAGCGTTTCTAGTAGTGACTGGTGAGGTTGAGCCACTCACCTCGTGGTCCAAACTGACTTTTCAGTCTAGCACATTAATCCACAACACCACACCAGAACTACTAAATAGATTTTGCTGTTGTTACTGTTATTAAGTGCCATCAAGTCAGTTGCGACTCATAGCGACCCTGTATAGGGTTTCTGAGGAGTGGTTGGTGAGCTTGAACCACCAACTTTGCAGTTGAAATTGACATTGCAGTCCCGCTGTGCCACACCAGAACTCCTAAATAGACTTAGTTCAGCAAAAGCACAATTCCAGCACTAAGGTGATACATAGAGGGTGAAATTATGAGCATGGCTGTTGCAGACCGTGTAAGACTAGTCAGAGGTTCGAGGCCCTCTAGGGCCGAGTGTAACAAATGAGGCCACTGGCAGTTAATGGCACATTGCTTTCATATTAATGTTCAGGTATATGTATTAAATTAATACACTGGAGCCTTTGACAATCCACAGATAAATG
>NW_006408717.1:5683450-5685142 GCF_000296735.1 Chrysochloris asiatica
AAAACAAAACAAAACAAAAAATTACACAGGCAAACTACTCATCTGTCAGTTTGTCACACTGTGATGGCTTGTGAGTTACTGTGATTCAGAAAGCTATGCCACCAATATTTTAAATACCAGCAGGGTCACCTATGGTGGACAGGTTTCAGATGAGCTTCCAGACGAAGTCAGTCTAGGAAGAAAGAGTGATGAACTACTTATGAATATTTACTCACTGAAAACATTATGAATAGCAGAGAAACGCTGTCAGATACAGTGCCGAAAATGAGCCCCTCAGGTTGGAAGGAACTAGAAATACGACTGTGGAAAAACTGCCTCCTCAAAGTAGAGTTGATCATGATGACGCGAATGTAGTAAAGTCTGTGGAAAAAAAGCCCGAGGGACCTTCATTTGCTGATGGGACATAACTCAAATGAAGAGAAACAGCTGTAAACATCCATTGAAAATTGGAACATAGACTGTACGAAGTACGAATCTGGGAAAATTGGAAGTTGTCAAAAATGAAATGGAACACATAAACATCACTATCTTAGGCATTGTTGTTGTTGTTAAGTGGCGAGTTGATTCTGACCCATAGTAACCCTGTATATGGTTTCTGAAGAGCAACTGGTAAGCTTGACCTTCCAACCTTGCAATTCAAATGGCTTTGTAGTCTGACTCATTAACCCACAGCACCACACCATCACTACATATCTTAGACATTAGTGAGCTTAAATTGACTGGTATTGGCCACTTTGAATCTGATGACCACATGGTTTATTATGCCGGAAATGGCAAATTGAAGAGGAATGGTGTTGCATTCATTGTCAAAAAGAACATATCCAGATCAGTCGTGAGGTATAATGCTGACTGTGATAGGATAATATCCATGCGTCCACAGGGAAACCCAGTTAATACCACTATTATTCAAATTTACGCACCAACCACAAAAGCCAGTAAGGATGAAATAGAAGAATTCTACCAATTTCTTCAATCTGAAATTGATCTAACATGTGATCAAGATATATTGATTATCACTGGTGATTGGAATGCACAGGTTGGGAGCAAAGAGGAAGGATCAGAAGTTGGAAAATTTAGCTTTGGTGATAGAAATGATGCTGGAGATCACAGGAAAGAATTATGCAAAATCAATGATTTGTTCATTTCAAACACATTCTTTAGACAGCACAAGAGATGACTATACACATGGACCTCACCAGATAGAATACATAGAAATCAAATTGACTACATTTGTGGAAAGAGATGATGGAAAACTCCATATCATCAGTGAAAACAAGGCCAGGGGCAGACTGTAGAACAGACCATCAATTACTCATATGCAAATTCAAACTGAAGCTTAAGAAAATGAATACAAGTTCACAAGAGCCAAACTATGACCTTGAATATATCCCACCTGAATTTAGAGATCATATGCAGAACAGATTGGATACATTAAACACTAAGACCAAAGACCAGAAGAGTTGTGGGATGACATCAAAAACATCAGACATGAAGTAAGCAAAAAGTCATTGAGAAGACAAGAAGAAGGAAAAGATCAAAATGGATGTCAGATGAGACACTGAAATTTGCACTCCAGTGTAGAGATGCTAAAGGAAATGGAAGAAATTAGGAGGTACAAGAGCTGAACAGAAAATTTCAAAGATCAGCTCAAGAAGATAAAGCCAAATATTACAACAAAATGTACAAAGATCT
>NW_006408717.1:5693347-5710978 GCF_000296735.1 Chrysochloris asiatica
CCTCTTTGTCTCTCTCTTTGTCTCCTTTTGTGTATTCTGGATATATATGAATCGCCGTCAGGTATCCTCTCCTCGTGAACTGAACCCCAATGTCGAGGCGGGTCCCCGACACATGACTTCCATAATGAAATTCTATAACAAGATTCCTTTTGTAGGAGATGTTGCTACTGTTAGCTTCTGTCAAGTGTGAACTCATGCAGACTGCTGTTCATGGTGAGCTCATGTGCAGACTCATGGCAATGTCATGCACAGCTCAACCAAATGGTGCCCAGGCTGGATCATTGCAATCCATAGAGTTTCTGTTTGCTAATTTTTTAAAGTAGACCAAAAGCCTTTTCTTTCTAGACAATGCAGTCTGAAAGTTTCACTGAAATATAGTCAGCATCACAGGGAAATTCAAGTCTCTGAGTTTTGGTTGTTCATGAAGTACATTGGCAGATATTGAGTCCAGGTCAGCATTGAAGGCCAGAATTCTACAGTGAACCACCATTGTACCCATTCTTGTATTAAAGGTGGATCTTTAATGCCATAGCAATAAAGATAGTAAATCAAATGCCAAATATGAATTGATTGAGGAGGGAATTTGTCAATAATTACTTGAAAGAATACTATGGATTGTCCAATATTTTTTTTCCTCTCCATCAAAGATTGGGAAAGAAGCAGTGAAACTCCATTGTGTTTCAACATTTGAAATCCGATGGAGTAGTGATATTTATTGAAAAATTCTACTAGATTCTTCAGTTAGAAATTGATCCTACATATAACCAAGATGTACTGACAATTATTGGTGGTTGGAATGCAAAGGTTAGAAACAAGAGAAAGATCAGTAATTGGAAGATATGGCTTTGGTAACAGAAATGATATTGGATAGCACATGAAAGAATTTTGCAAGACAAATTACTTATTCATTGCAAATACCATTTTTAAACAGCATAAAAAGGCAACTATACACATGGATGTTTCCAGATTGAATACATAGGAATCAAATGGGAAAAGAAATGGTGGAAAATTTAATAGCATCAGACAAACCAAGGCCAGGAGCCAACTATGGAGAAGATCATCAATTGTTCATATGTAAGTTTAGGCTAAAGGGAATGAAAGAAACACGGAAGTCAAAGTGCTGACAGAAAATTTCAAAGGGACAGCTCAAGAAGACAAAGTCAAGTACTATAATGAAATGTACAAAGCCCTGGAGTTAGAAAACCAAGAGAAGAACACTTCCAGCATTTCTCAATCTGAAAGACCTGAAAAAAAAAAAAAAAAAATTCAAGCCACAACTAGTAATAATGAAGGATTCAATGAATAAAACCCATCATTTGTCTGTCAGTTTGTCATACTGTGATGGTTTGTGTTTTGCTGTGATGCTGGAAGCTATGGATCCTGAATTTAATTACCAACAGGATACACACATGGTTCAGAGGTTTCAGCTGAGCTACCAGACTAAGACAGACTAGAAAGAAGGAGAGGTGGACTATGTCTGAATGTTCAGCCACTGAAAGCCTTATGAATAACAGTGGAATAGTGTCAGATGGTAGTCCTTGTGTGGCACTGTGGGTTACTTCAATGGACTGCAAAGTCAGTTTGAACTGCAAGGTCTGCAGTTGAAGCTCATCAGTTGCTCCTCAGAAACTGTATACAGGATAGCTATGGTCTTGTAATAACAACACGTGTCAGATAGTCACAGAATACTGAATATTGAAATATGGTGAATAGCATATGTGTAATAACAACAACTTGATGGCTTGTAATAACAACACGTGTCAGATAGTCACAGAATACTGGAATATTGAAATATGGTGACTAGCACAAGAATTCTGGCAGATATAGTACAAGGAGCTCTGGTAGCATAGTGGTTACGAATTGGGCTGTGAACTTTAAGGTCAGCGGTTCGAAACTACCAGCCGCTCCGTGGGAGAAAGCTAAGGCTTACACCCTCGGAAACCCTGTTACAGTGTCGCTATGGGTCAGAACCGACTTGATGTCACTTAACAACAACAACAATAGTGCTGATAGATGAGCTGCTCAGGTTGGAAAGCTCTCAAAATACAACTGGGGAAAAGCTGCCTTCTCAAAATAGCCAGTGATGATAAAAACTGAAGAATTCTACGAACTTCTTCAGTCTGAAATTGATCAAACATGCAACCAAGATATATTGATAATTACTGGTAATTGGAATGCAAAGGTTGGAAAAAAGATGAAAGATCAGTAGTTGGAAAATAAGGTCTTGGTGATGGAAACAATGCTGGAGAGATCACATGATAGAATTTTGCAAGACCAATGACCTGTTCTGGTAGCAAAGTGGATTGTGAGCTGGGCTGACAGCTACAAGGTAAGCAGTTCAAATTTCCCAAATGCTCCACAAGAGAAAGATGAGGTTTTCTGCTCCTATATATATATTTACATCCTTGGAAACCCTCTACAGGTTGCTATATGTTGGAACCAACTCCACATCATATAACAACAACAAAGAAAACGCACAAGAGTGATTTACTCACTGTTTCAAGCAACATAAAAGATAACCATACACATGGCCTGCACCAAATTGCTTACACAAAAATCAAATTGACTATATCTGTGGAAAGAAATATATCATCAGTCAAAATGGGACCAGAGGCAGACTGTGGAACAGAGCATCAATTGCTCATATGCAAGTTTAGGCGGGAGCTGAAGAAAAGAAAACAAGTCTACAGAAGCCAAAATTTGACCTTTAACATATTGCACCTGAATTTTGAAATCATCTCAAGAACAGATATGATGTATTAGGCACTGATAACTGAAGACCAGAGAAGTTGTGGGATGACATCATGAACACTATAAAGGAAAAAAGCAAAAGGTCATTAAGAAGACAATAAAGAAGGAAAAGACCAAAATGGATGTCAGAGGAGACTCTGAAACTTGCTCTCCAGTATAGAGATACTAAAGAAATGAGGAAGTAAAAGAAGTGAACAGAAAATGTCAAAGGGCACCTAGAGAATAAAAAGTCAAGTATTACAATTAAATGTACAAAGAGCTTGAATAAGAAAACCAAAAGGGAACATCATTTTCAGCATTTCTCAAGCTGAAAGAACTGAAGAAAAAATTAGTCTCAACTGCAATACTAAAGGAGTCTAGCAACAAAATATTGAATGATGCAGAAAGCATCAAAAGAAGATCGAAGGAATACACAGAGCCAATATTCTAAAAAGAAACAGACAATGTTCAACCATTTCAAAAGACATCATATTATTAAAAATGAATTATACTGAAGGCAGAAGTCCAAGGTACACTAAAGGCATTGGTCAGGAACAAGGCTTCAGAAATTGATAGTATTCAAATTGAAATCTTTCAACAAACTAATACAGTACTGGAGACACTCACTCATTTAAGCCAAATAATTTGGAAGACAGGTACCTGGACAACTGATTGGAAGAGATTCATATTTTCACCCATTTCAAAGAGCAGTGACCCGAAAGAATGTGGAAATCATCAGACAATATCATCAATGTCACCTACAAGTAATATATTCTAAAGATAATTTTAAAAGGTCTGCAACAGTACATTGATAGGGAACTGCCAGAGGTTCAAATAGGATTCAGAGGAGAATGTGGAATAAGGGATATCATTGCTGACATCAGATGGGTCTGAAAGGAGAGACTACCAGAATAATGTTTCCCTGTGTTTTATTGACTATGAAAATGCTTTCAACTGTGTGGATCATGACAAGTTATGGACAACATTGTGGAGAATGAGTCTTATGGAACATTTAATTATGTTCATGAAGAAGTTGTCCATATTCCAAGAGACAATCATTGGAACTAAAGAAGGTTTTAAATTAGGAAAGATGTGTCCCAGCATTTATTATGGATTACACCTCAGTATTAAAAGAACGGACTCCCTGCAACTGGATCAATAAATAAAATCAAGATAAATGGATAAAATTTTCAAGTTGTTAAGGACTTAATTTTGCTGGATCCACAATCAACACTCATAGAAATAACAGTCGAGAAATCAAATGACATTTTGCACTAGGCAAACCTGCTGCATAATAGTTCTTTTAAGTGTTCGAGATCAAAGACAGCAGTTTGAGGACAAATGTGCACCTGACTCAAGCCATGGTATTTTCAACAGCCTGATATGCATATGAAAGTTGGACAATGAATAAGAAAGATAGTAGAAAATTTGACACATATTTATTGGAGAAGAATATTGAGAGTATCATGGACTGCCAGAAGAGCAAATAAATCTGTGTTGGAGGAAGTATAGCCAGACTTCTCCTTGGAAGTCCAGATGGCCAGACTTCATCTTTCATACTTTGGAAATATTATCAGGAAGGACCTGTCCCTGAAGAATGACATTATGGTCGGTAAAGTGAAGGGTCTGAGAAAAAGAGAAGGATCTTCAGTGAGATAGATTAGGCCAATGGCAGCAGCAATAGACTCAAGCACAGGACTGGGCAGTGTTTTCGATCTTTTGTGAAGAGGATTGCCCTGAGTTGGAACCAACTCAATAGTACCTAACTAAAACAACAGTGCTATTCATGGGGACTTTTTTATTTCCTTCCTGGTACTGTTATTTTCCCACATCTTTTTCTTTTTAAGGTCATTTTGTCCATTCAGAGTAATATAACATATTTCAGGACATGTTAACCTGCTATATAGACAGCTTCCCTAGCATTTGTGGTTTATATGGAAATGAATGTCTCAACCACAAGAAATTCCTTTTGAAATCCACACTAAGAATCTCAGGAGATTCTTATACTCTTCAAAGTGTAAGAAACACATAATTTAAAAAGAGAGTGCTCATTTAGTGAGTACTTGAGACTAGTGTTTACTTCATCTAGTTAGGACAAGGAGTTTATACTTCAGAACATAGTTGGTATTTATATCTATTTGTAATCAATCTATTTCTATATTCATTTTGATTGAATTGGATATTAAATAGACAGTTTATCATTGTAATTATGTGTTACCAGAAGTTATTAACAAGATCTAAGCAAATAGCAAAGGTGAACAAAACATGGAATCTGTAGAATCGAATGTAAACAGCAAAGTTAAAGGGAAACCACAGAATCATTTTCTTCAGCCACAGGCAGGAAAGTATTCTTATCCCAATGTATGAATTTGTTTATTTTCAATTATTATTTATTTTTTAGAATTTAAAAAACTATGGACTTTTATTTTACTTTGTTAACTAGCTGAGCATAAAAAATATTTTTCATTTTCAGTAAAGTAACTATAGCAATAAAAATAGCATTGTTTGTGAAGAATAACTATAAGTTTATTAATAAGCAACTATTTACACAAGCTGAACTTTATTTTTATCATTCTGTTTGTCTAAATAAATTAAAAAACAAACATTTCCAAACGGAATTTCTCCTTTGCTGGTATAATTCATGCAAACATTTGCTTTATTCATTGAATTAGTGTTTTATGCTAAATAGATTTCAATATACTAAAACTATCTAAATGATTAGGTGCTGATTCAGTTTTTAAATTCCCATTTTTTATGTAAACAACATGCATGTCCTATGTTTATTTGTAAATTGTTCCCTCCTCTTAAAGACATTTTCATAATTCCACAACAGCACTTATGAAAATAACTTCCAGTACGTGGGTGGCTAAATCCAGGGACCCTTGGCAAACAAACTTAGAAGGATCATGGTTGTTATGTAAAAATGCCATAATATAATTTCATTTTTTGTTCTGTGGTGCTGGTTATGTGCCGTGGAGTCGGTTCCGACTCATAGTGACCCTGTACAGGGTTTCTGAGACTGGAAATCTTTATGGGAGTAGAAAGCCTCATCTTTCTCCTGTGGAACAGCTGGTAGTTTCAAATTACTGACCTTAAGGTTCACAGCCCAATTCATAACCACTACGCTACCAGAGCTCCTTTGTTCTGTAGTGTATATTGTCAGTCATTAAAGAATGTGCTAATAAGTTTTTTTTTTCTACTACTATAACATTTAATGAGATGTTTCAATAGAAAATATGGTGGTAAAATTTTTTAAATAATATTTTATTTTCTTAGATCAACAAATAATTTTTAAAGATTCCCTGGAATATAACACAAAGTAAAACAAAATAGGCTCTTTCAATTACTGCAAAACGTAACTTCTAAATGTCATTTTCTCTAAGGATCACTGTTATAAAATCAGAGAGTGCTCTTTCGTAAAATCTTTAAGCATAATAGAAAACTTTGAATTGAATAAAATTTAATTTTAAATAAATAGTCACCTGACTGAGTGTCTATTTCCTATCTATTTCTATTAGTGGCACTAAAATTAATATAATGATTGCTAAAAATTAAGAAACAATATACAAGATTGAAATTGCATTTTGTAAATTGTTGTTGTTGTTAGGTGCCATCAAGTCAGCACTGACTCATAGAGACCTTCTGCACAGCAGAACGAAACACTGCCCAATCCTGGGCCAACCTCACTACTGCTGCCACGCTTGAGTCCATCGATGCTGCCACTTGGCCAATCCATCTTGTTGGATTCCTCTTTTGCTCTGACCATCCACCTTACCAAATATGATATCCTTCTCCAGTGACTGGTCCCTCCTGACAATATGTCCGAAGTAGGAGAGACGAAGTTTGGCCATCTTGGCCTCCAAAGACCACTCTGGCTGCACTTCTTCAAAATGAATTTGTTGGTTCTTTTGGCAGCCCGTGGCACTTTCAATATTCTCCTCCAACATCATAACTCAAAGGCATCAATTCTGTAAATAGAGCATTTTGAAAAAGAGGGGATAGTTCCAAATTAGACAATCAAGTATAATTTTTCCCTATTAAAAATGTTTACATTATAGAGTTAGAAATTTTGAAACAAAATTTATAAACACATATGGAGAAACTTGGTACTCTGGTAACATAGGTGTTGGACTTAAAACCAAAAGAGCTACAGTTTGAATACTCGAGTAGCTCCATGAAAACCCTATGCAGGATCGATAAGAGTCAGAACCAATTCGAGGGCACTTAACAACAACAATAGAGAAAATCAATATACGCACAGAAAAACCGGTCGTTTTATTTGAAATTTATTCTAAGAAACCAATCAAGAGGATGAATAAAGCAAGAGGGAAAACAAATATTTCCCAAACTGTTCATATTGCCTTTGTGTATAATAATAAAACATTTGGAAATTAGGGGAGTGGTTAATTGAATCACATCATCTCTACTTAGCAAAAAATTATGCAAACATTAGAAGGACAATTATAAAACCATGGCATAATATATATACTGCTAAGCAGAAAAAATTACAAGATTACTTTGGTTGGAAGACTTTTGAAAATATACTGGAGAGGTGACTAGGCACAAGTGATACACAGACCATCTAAAACAGATATGGAAAACCAAATGAAACAGACATAGGTTCAATTCTGGAATCCTGAGCTACAGAAAAAGGAATAGAAAGGTGGATTTAATGCTTACTATAAGAGGAATCTGAACAGGAGAGACACAGGTGATCTGTTTGTCTCTGAAACTTCTCAGAAAGGTTCAAGTCGGCCACACAAATGCTGTCTGGCCATGTTGAAACTTTCTGAGAAGCTTTGGAGACAGAAAGAAGCTTGGCAGCACAGAGGCACACTGGTGACTTGTGGAGAGAAAGGTGTGATTTCTGTCTTTTTCTCTCTGCTCCCCTGTTGACCAGATGTGTGGCCAGACCCCCACCTGCATGTACTCCCAGTGAAGTTTCAAGTTGGAGCCAGAAGGTTGTGAGCCTTGCAGTCATAAGCTGCATCAAAGTGAGTATGGTACTCTGTGCACCAACCCTGGCACCTAGATTCAGTTGAGGCATGACAGTTCTGGCTCGTTCTGGACTAGTGGAAAATCTTGCCATGCCCTCTAGGCCAGAAACACCCTGATCCCAGGTGATTTGGGGTCTGCATGAACAATTCCAGACTGGGTGTCCAGAACAGACAAGTAGGCCTATAGAAACTCCATCTAGGGCCAGGAGCAACATGGACTTAACCCTTGTCCACCCCAATTTGTGAACATCTTGGATGGCAAGATCCTTGAGAATTTCTCCTCTATGGGTCTGAACCACCACTCACCTGTCACTATGTCATACTGTGATGACTAGTGAGTTGCTGTGATTCTGGAAGCTATGCCACCAGTATTTTAACTACCAGCAGGGTCACCCTTGGAGGAAAGGTTTCAGAAGAGCTTCCAGAGGAAGACAGACTAGGGAAAAAGAGTGACAAACTACTTCCAAATATATAGTCACTGAAAACATTATGAATAGCAGAGAAACACTATCAGATATAGTTCCAGAATATGAGCCCCTCAGGTTGGAAGGAACTGAAAATGCAACTGGGGAAGAGCTACCTCGTCAAAGACCATGATGACATGATTGCAGTATAAGCAGGTGGCAGTAAAGCCCTCGGGACCTTCATTTGCTGATGGGGCACAACTCAAAATGAAGAGAAAATCAGAACATGCAATGTATAAAGTATGAATCTGGGAAAATTGGCAATTCTCAAAAATGGAATGGAACACATAAACATTGATATATTAGGCATCAGTGAGCTGAAATAGACTGGTATTGGCCATTTTGAATCTGACAACTATACCGGGAATGATAAATTGAAGAAGAAAGGTGTTGCACTCATTGTCAAAATGAACATCTCCAGATCAGTCATGAGGTAAAATGCTGTCTGTGATAGAGTAATATCCATGCACCTACAGGGAAGACCAGTTAATACCACTATTATTTGAATGTACTACCAACTGCTAAAGCCACTAAGGATGAAATAGAAGAATTCTACCAACTTCTTTAATCTGAAATTGATCAAAAATGTAATCAAGATGTATTGATCATTAGTGGTGATTGGAATGCAAAGGTTGGGAACAAAGAAGAGGGATCAGTAGTTGGAAAATATGGCCTTGATGATAGAAATGATGCTGGATGTTACATGATAGAATTCTGCAAAAACAATGATTTGTTCATTTCAAATACCTTCTTTAAACATAAGAGATGATAATACACATGGGCGTCATCAGATGGAATGTATAGATATCAAATTGACTAAATCTGCAGAAAGAGATAATGGAAAAGTTATATATCATCAGTCAAAACAAGGCCAGAGGCAGATTGTGG
The DNA here is from genome assembly GCF_000296735.1 of Chrysochloris asiatica. NCBI lineage: Eukaryota > Metazoa > Chordata > Mammalia > Afrosoricida > Chrysochloridae > Chrysochloris > Chrysochloris asiatica. The sequence goes on from NW_006408717.1 coordinate 5,702,427, forward strand.
AACACCATCAATTTCTCACATGCAAATAAAAACTGAAGTTGAAGAAAATGAAAACAAGTCCATGAGAGCCAAAATATGACCTTTAATATATCCCACCTAAATTTAGAGATTATCAGAAAAACAAATTTGATACATTAAATACTAAAGACCAAAGACCAGAAGAGTTGTGGGATGACATCAAGAACATCATACATGAAGAAAGCAAAAAGTAATTAAGAAGACACAAAAGAAGGAAAAGATCAAAATGGATGTCAGAAGAGACACTGAAACTTGCTCTCTGGTGTAGAAATGTTAAAGCAAATTGAAGGAACGTGGAGGCACAAGAGCTGAACAGAAAATTTCAAAGGTCAGTTAGAGAAGACAAAGTCAAATATTACAACAAAATGTGCAAAGATCTGGAGTCATGAAAGCAAAACCAAAGAACATACTCAGCATTTCTCAAGCTGAGGGAAATGAAGAAAAAATTCAATCCTCAACTTTTGTTATTGAAGGATTCTTTGAGTAAATTATAGAACAATGCAGAAAGCATCAAAAGAAGATGGAAGGAATGCACAGAGTTATTGTGCCAAAAGGAAACGGTTGATGTTCAACCATTTCAAGAGGTAGCACATGATCAAGAGCCATTGATACTGAAGGAAGAAATCCAAGGCACATTGGAGGAATTAGCAAAGAACAAAGCATTGATGGAATAAAAATTGAAATCTTTCAAGAAAGTGAGGCAGCACCCACTCATCTCTGCCAAGAAATTTGGATGACAACTATCAGGCCAACTGAGATCTGTATTTGTGCCCAAAGAGAGGTGACCCAATGTAATGTGGAACTCATCGACAAATATCTTTGATATGCCATACGAGTAAAGTTTTACTAAAGGTAATACAGAAACGGCTGCAAGGATACCTTGATAGAGAATTTCCAGAGGGTCAAGCTGGATTCAGAAGAGGACATAGAACGAGGGATATCATTGTTATGTCTGATGGATCTTGGCTGAAAGCAGAGAATACCAGAAAGATGTTTATCTGTGCCTTATTGACTATGCAAAGGCTTTCGATTGTGTGGATCGTGACAAGACAACATTGTGAAGTATGGATATTCCTGAATACTTAATTGTGCTCATGAGGAATTGTACCTGGACCAAGAGGCAGTTGTTCAAACAGAACATGCGAACAATGAATATTTAAAAATTAAGAAAGGTGTGCGATAGGAGTGCATTCTTTCACCATACTTATTCAACCTGTATGCTGAGCAAAGAATCTGAGAAACTGGGTTATATGAAGAAAAACATGGCATCAGGATTGAAGGAAGACTCTTTAACAACGTGAGATATGCCGATGATATAACCTTCCTTGCTGAAAGTGAAGAGGACTTAAAACATTTACTGATGAAGATCAAAGAGTACTACAGCCTTTGGTATGGAGTGCATCTCAATGTAAAGAAAACAAAAATCCTCACCACTGGACCAATAAACAACATTCTTATCAATGGAGAAAAGACTGAAGTTGTCAAGGACTTCATTCTTTTTGGATCAGCTATCAACACTCATGGAAGCAGCAGTCAAGAAATCAAATGACGTATTACATTAGGCATATCTGCTGTACAAGACCTTTTTTAAATGTTGAAGAGCAAAGATGTCAGCTTGAGGACTAAGAGTGCGCCTGACCCAAGCCATGGTATTTTCGATAACCTCATATGCATGCGAAAGCTGGACAGTGAATAAGGAAGACCGTAGAAGAATTGATGCTTTTGAATTATGGTGTTGGAGGAGAACATTGAAATTGACATGGGCAGCCAATAGAACAAACAAATCTGTATTGGAAGAAGTGCAGCCAGAGAGCTTCTTGGAGGCCAGGATGGCCAAACTTAGTCTCTCATACTTTGGACATATTATCAGGAGGGACCAGTCGCTGGAGAAGAATATCATGTTTGATAAGGTAGAGGGTTAGAGAAAAAGAGGAAGACCCCCAATGAGATGGATTGGTAAAGTATCAGCATCAATGGGCTCAAACGTTGCAATAATTGTGAGGTTGGCCCAGGACTGGGCAGTATTTTATTATTTTGTGCATAGAGTCACTATGAGTCAGTACCAACTCAATGGCACCTAAAAAAACAAGAGCAACATTGGGTCTGAAACTAGCCCTGATTTTTTCCTTTCACTGTTTTCATTTATTTATTCTTCCCTCCCTCCCCCACCCCTTGTTCTTCTCTTTATCTTTGTCTTTCTATGTTTTCTATCTTGGCATTCATTTTTTCTTTTCTGTTTTTCCCCCACCTCCCAATTGTTTCATTCTTTCTTTTCTTTTTTTTTTTTTTTTACTTTTGTCTTTTCACCCTTTGATCTCTTTCTTGCTTTGCCATTCGTCTCTGTAATTGTGTTTAGGCCCTTTTCTTTCTTTTAATTTTTTCTCTTCCATGATTTTTGTTTGTTTGTTTGTTACCTCTTTTCTCTTTTTTGACCGTTGTATTCTTTTTCTACCCATTGCTTGCTTTCTTCTTCTTTTTGCTCTTTTAATATTTTCTGTTTCTATTGTTCTTTTTTCTTCCTATGTGTTTTCACTGCTGGCCTCACCTGGCAGGGGACAGTAATCCGTACAGCCCAGCCACAACTTTACCCTCTTTGGCCCTACCCACAGGGCAAGAGTAAATACTCTGATAGCCTAGTGATTATGAGTGGGGCTGCTAACCTCAAGGAAGCTTTCTGCTCCCATAAAGATTTACAGCCCAGAACTGCTATATAAGGTCGTTATGAATGGGAACCAACTCCATGGCATACCTGATCAATGACATTAGGCAACATCAGCCACACCTATCTTAAATTGAGTTGCGTGAGCAGGAAACAGAGAATGGTGCATACACTTCTATTCTCTAGTCACATTAACCAGGAGGCAGTTGGTAAGTGCTAAAAACACATCTACATACAATCATGAATGAAATAGAAATTTAGCAAAACCACAATTGTAGACAGCCAATTTTAGATAGTCCTGTTTTAGACAGCCACTTTCTATGCTTCCCATTTTAATGATTCATAATCTGCTTGATGATGGTGGATATTGTTTGTTTTGATTATCAAACCTGTACTCTGAGGAGAAAAGCATCTTAATCTAAAGAAGCTTCTATTCTTCCTGGAAATTTGATCATCTGAATCCATAAGCAAATTCCAGTCTAAAGCATGCCTTGAAATTTCAGCAGTCTATACAACCTAACCGTATCAGATATTTTGCTTCATGAGGTCAGATTTTGTTCACTCACCCATAGACATCCAAACTAGGTCAGTAGGTACCAGTCATAAGTGAGGGACTCCACACACCTTTCTGTACTTCAGACCAGTAAGCCTCTTCTCTCTATCTCATCCCTATCACCTATACATTAGGTCAGTAAGTACACCCATCATGTCAAATCATCCTCTTCTCTTTCTCTCTCTCTCTGTCTGTCTGTCTCTCTCTCTTATTCCTAGCCTTCCTGGGCCAGATCAATGTGTACCAACGGAATATGTTCAAACTCATTCCATTTCTTCTTTGGTGCTCCTCTTCTACTCAGTGAGTTAACCAAAATGGTCACCATAATCAAGCATACTAAGCTGTCTGCTCACTGGTTTATTTTAACTACCATTGCTAGATGAGGGTTTTTCAAATGGGTGCTGACTTTTCCTGCCTCAATGAATCCAATGGCAAACTGCTTGCTCAAAACTAAAAAAAATCAAAACAAAATAAAGTCAGTTATTTCCTTCCTTTAGTGTATATAGATTTAATATTTGAGAATGTCTTCTCAAATGCTAATTTACTGACTCTGAAGGTTCTGAATAAGACTCAGGTTTCTAAATTACCAATAGAGTACATAAACCAAAAATCACATCTATTACACTGAAGTTGATTCTGACTCATAGTGATCCATAGTGTTTCCAAGGCTGTAAATCTTTATGAAAGCAGACTGTCTCATCTTTCTACCACAAAGTGGCTGGTGTGTTCAAACCACCAACCTTTAAGAAAGCAGCAGAACACTTAACACACTATGCTTCTGTATTCAAAGAAACAGCCTGTGTTTCTTTCAAGCAAATCTTAGTTCCTCTTTTAACATGTCCAATCAAGTGTCAGCTAAAGGTGGATGTTCACAATTTATGTAATCTATTATACCCAATATTCATTTCCACCATATATTTTTGTTGTTGTTGTGTGCATTGAGTTGTTTCTGACCCATAGCAATACTGTATAGGGTTTCTGAGGAGTTTAAACCACCGACTTTATGGTTTCAAAGTGACTTGTCTAGTGCATAATTTGTTTCAATGGCTACATAGAATTCACAGACAATATATATTGTTATGGGGTTTACTAGGGAAGTAATAGGTCACAACTCAGGATCAGAAATGCTCAGGATACAGTTATTCAATCTGGATAGCCTTTTCTCAGTCATACAAGGCATCCATTACAACACTAGGTAGAAGAAATATTTAATATTCATAAATATTTAATATTCAGCTAAACTCATAACCATATAAAAATATATCAGATTCATATTATTTTTTTCCTGACCTTGACTATCTTCCCATTCATATGAATGTGGCTTTGTGCCTTTGGCAAGGTGGAACCAATAGACCCTAGTCCCCTAGCAATCATCCTGTTTAATCACCCTGGCTTTTACCCCAAGTCACTCCAGAAGCTGCTTTTCTTCCCTCAGCTGCATTATAATATCTTTTATTTCCTTTCAGCATTAAAGGAAACATCATCCAAAATTGCAATATACTGTCTTTTGCTATCCTTTCAGCATTACAGGTAACATCCAAAATAGTCATCTAAAAATCAGAAATTTCACTTTTCACACCCCTTCATTCTTTTTTTTTTTTTATTGTTAATCAAGTGATATTTTACATGGGAGAACATCAGTTTACAACATTGTTTTATTGCAATGATTGCAATCTCCTCCGTGCATTACCATTCAACAGTATTTGCTTGTATTCTCTCTGTTTTTGATCATTTGTTTGTTTGGTTTTTAGGGGGTGAATGTATACAAAAATATGCTCAGGAATATATATTCATTAAATAACCAAAGGGCACATTCTGTAGGCCTGCCTTCTGGCTACCAGCACTCTGTCTTTTCATGAGTCTAGAGTCCTCAGCTGCTATATCTCTCCATGTCATCATCTATGCCTCCATCTCTGGTGTCACTACTTCTCTAGATAGGGTCCCACATTCTGCTCATGCTCTTTTCCCTTGATAGTTTCCCTGTTCCTGTACTGTAAGATTAACTACTCCCCTGTTTTTGTTATAAAACTTCTTACCTTTAAAGTTGTGATAGTCACAATTAGTCATGAAAACAATTACTATGAAATCATAAGAATATGATCTTCATCTCCTTTCACCAGACATGTCTAGACAAGTTGAAAACTATTCAGTGGAGACTCTACCTTCTCCCACACACTCTTAAACTAAACTCCCTCTTGAAAATTTGTAAGCCAGTCACTTTGTGCCTTTATTGCCCCCTCATTTTAGGAGCCAATGTCTAAGTTGCCCATCCATATTTACCCTGTATACAGAAGGTATAGGATTGATCCTTGATATGAAAACTCCTTCCTTCTAAGTTGTTATTTTGTGCTACTACATCCATAAATATAGGTCAAGTTCATCAAATTGTATCAATTTACACTTATTTATTTTATAAAAAACTGTTTTTTATCTTCCTCTTGTTGTTGTTGTTATGTGCCGTGGAGTCGGTTCTGACTCATAGCGACCCTGTACAGGGTTTCTGAGGCTGTAAATCTTTACGGGAGCAGAAAGCCTCATCTTTCTCCCGTGGAACAGCTGGTAGTTTCGAACTGCTGACCTTACGAATCACAGCCCGATTCGTAACCACTATGCTATCTTCCTCTAGTTGAGTTCAAATTATCAAACCATCAAGGCTAGGTCAAATAGGTACTATCTGGGATGCTTCAGTCTCAGCTCTAGCCCTCTGTGACTATGTCCTTGTCAATGGACTCAGGAGTTCCTAGTTCTTACCTCATTTCATACCAACCAACGCTTCCTCTTCTCTCTCTCATTTCCAGGTTAATGGGATTCTATAGAATGTTGTTGAATTCAGCCCATATCTTCATTGCTGTTTTCCCCCCTCTTCCACTCACCAGTAGACCAGCATGGTCACCAGCAAGCTTATTTGCCTACTCATGTGTTCCCTTTGAGTTTCAGTCTTGAGGGATGTTTGTCTTAAAGGAACTGAATTGTTTGTCTTGATGGCTCCCCAGCACACACCCCTTCATTCTTTCTTTTATAAAAGCCCCAGGCTTCTATGAGTCGAACCATCATAAGGATCCACACTGTGACACTAACTGAAAAATAGTGTGGGTGCAGCATCTGACTTTTTCTAACTTCACAAGTAGGAGGAAGAAAATCATTATCAGTACCAGCCCAGGGGTGATTCCTAGAAATTGGAGGTAGACATGCCTCTGTCTTCCGGTCTTTTTACTAATTCTGAAATCAACTGTAACTTCCACAACACTCTCTACTTCTCTGCTGGGTTTTAAAATTAGTTGCAATGGCTACATAGAACTCGTAGACAATACTTACAGTTAAGGGGTTTACTAGGGAAGTAAAAGGTCACAATTCAGGATCAGAAATGCTCCAGGATACAGTTCTTCAAGCTGGACAGCCTTCTCTCTGCCATGCAAGGCATTCCTTTCTATAGCGCTGACCCCTCAGCTTGGCCTTAAGACTGGACCAAACCCTGCTGAAGCAACTGTTACAAAGCTCTTTTAGCTTTGTCAAAAAGTGCTCAAAGGCATACCACTCTGTCAGCAAGCCTCCTGTCTTAAGGACTCAATTTTCCTGCTCCAAAATCTAGACAGTCCACCGTGCCATCTTCTGCCAGCCTCATTGTTCTGCTACCTTTGATACTGCCACTTCTCTGTCACTGCTTCTCACTGTCCCTTGCTGTCTCTCTTTCAAGTATTCAGAAGGTTCAGTGCAGGGATCTCAGGTTCAAAAGATCCACTTAACTCTTGAGTCTTCTCTCTTTTTTTTTAAAGTTGTTATTGTGAATTATGTGAGCTTACATAGGAGAATATCAGTTTTACATTCATCCTATCGTATTTTGTTTCATTGCAATGATTGCAATCCCCTCCATGTATCATCAAACAACCAAAGTGTACACACCACAGGCCTGACCCCCGGCCATCAGCACCCAGCCCCTCTCCCTTCCTGAGTCCAGTGTACCCAGCCACTCCATCTGTCTATGTCATCTCTGCCTCCATTTCTGATGTCACTGCTTCTCTGGGTAGGGTCCTGCACTCCGCTCTTCTCACTTTATGGTCCCAGAGACCTCTGCTCCTGGACTGTAAAATCAACCATTCCCCTCCTTTTGTTGGAAAACATTTACCTCTACATTTCTGACCCTCACAATCAGTCCTGATAGCAATTATTCACTATTGAACCACAACAGTCTTATTCCCATCTCCTTTTCTTAATCATTCCCAACAGATTGGAACAATTTAGTGGAGATTCTACCTTCCCCTGCCCTGTCTGGAACTAGGCTCCCTCTTGAACACTTATAAACCAGTCACTTTGTGCCTTTGTAGTGCCCCTCCCTCCTTTGGGTAGCCAATGTCTAAGTTGCCCATTACTGTCAACCCTGTGTACTGAGGGGGTGGGAGTGATCCTCACTGTAAAGATGTGTTCCCTTTTTTGAGCTACTACATCCATAAGTATAAGTAAAGTTCATCAAATTGTAACAGGTTACTCTTTTTTGTTTTCCTCTTCTTTCTTCTTCTAGTCGAGTTCTGATCATCCAGCCACCGAAGCCTGGTCAAGTGGGTACTATCTGCAAGTTGGGTGTTCTTGTGCATCTCCCCTCACTTGGTATCAGCTGGACACTTCATTGTCTGCTCTAGTCTTCTTTCTTGATGGTAGTGAAGTCCTCACTTTTCTTCTATGCCATGGCACATTTTAAACCCAGTGGAATGTCAAAACTGAGCAACCCTCATGTTGGAGTTCTATGTACCTTATTTGAATGGTCCCACCCTATAAGCGGGGAGTCCTAGTGTGTTGGTCAAACACACCAGTCATTTCTTGGAATCCTTAAGCGGGTCACTGTAAGACAGAATCATTTTGATGGCCAAACTTCATCTCTCATATTTTGGACATGTTGTCAAGAGGGACCAGTTTCTGAAGAAGGATATCATGTTTGGTAAAGTGGAGGGTCAGAGAAAGAGAGGAAGACCCCAAGTGAGATGGATTGGCAGAGTGACAGCATCAATGGCGTCAAGCATAGCAACATTTGTGAAGTTAGCCCAGGACCAGGCAATGTTTTGTTCTGTTGTGCATAAGGTCACTATGAGTTGGTACCAACTTGATGGCACTGAACACCACCAACAAAAACAGCAACCCCATAAGGCTGTGATTGTGCCTTATTTACATTATTTTCCAGCTATCTAATCTGCTTGATGGACCACAAGCACCTCACATTTGTGTATTACTACCCAGCCTTATTGGATTCAGAAGAGGCCATGTAACGAGAGATATCATTGCTGATGTCTGATGGATCTTGGCTGAAAGCAGAGAATATCACAAAGTTGTTTA
>NW_006408717.1:5711931-5713917 GCF_000296735.1 Chrysochloris asiatica
CTGGAGAAGAATGCCATGCTGAGTAAGGTGGAGGGTCAGAGAAAAAAAGGAAGACCCCCAACAAGATGGATCAGCCAGGTGGCATCATTGATGGCGTTAAGTGTGGCAGCGGTAGTGAGGTTGGCCCAGGATCGGACATTGTTTTGTTCTGCTGTGCATGGGGTTGCTATGAGTCAGTTCTGACTTGATGACACCTGACACAACAACAACAACCCAGTCTTATAAGGAGCTTTTGTAACTTAATGGTTACGAAATGTGCTGCTACTCTTAAGGTCATCAGTTCAAAATTACAAGCCATTCCTCAGGAGAAAGATGAGGCTTTCTGCTCCCATAAAGATTTGCAGCCTTGGAAACCCTGTGTAGGGTTGCTATGGGTCAGAATCTACTAGACAGCACTTAACAACAACAACAACCCAGCTTTTGGAAGAAGTGCAGCCAAAGTGTTTCTTGGAGGCCAGGATGGCCAAACTTAGTCTATCATACTTTGGACATATTGTCAGGAGGGACTAGTCGTTGGAGAAGGATATCATGTTTGGCAAGATGGAGGGTCAGAGAAAAAGAGGAAGGAAGACCCCCAGTTAGATGGATTGGCAAAATGCCAGCATGAATGGTCTCAAGCGTGGCAATACTGAGGTTAGTGCACAAGGTCGCTATGAGTCTGTACCGACTCAATGGAACCTAACAACAACAACAACAAACCAGCCTTTAAGGAACTCTTGTGGCATAATGGCTTATGGATTAGTAATCGAGAGGTCAGCAGTTCAAATTCACCAGCAGCTCCACAGGAGCAAGATGAGGCTTTATGTTAATATAAAGATGTACAGACTCAAAAATCCTATCCAGGGTCACTATGAGTCAGAACTGACTTGATGGCATGCAACAACAATCCACTCATTTGGTGGGTGTTATGTAGACTACAGCTGGAATTCAGTCATTCACAACACTGCATTTGGCCATGCTGGTTTTGGCAACACAACTAAATTCCATATATCCTTAACCTACCTTACAAAGATTTTCTTCACTTTCTTGCTCTGAAATTGCCTCTTGCTGATTATACAGGTTCTGGTCTTCTAATATCAAGGGACAGTTGTATTTCTCTTCTCATTGCAGTTTCAAAAATATTCTCACTTCCTTAAAATCCCCCAACTTTAAATCTCAAGGTTTTGACTCTACTACTCTGTCCCCGTTCTTGTACACATAGCTACTTATTCTAAGACAAAGGAATTAGTTTCCTGAAGATGTCAGCCCCTGCATAAATGTCATTTTCTCCAAATCATTTCTCTCATAATTTTATAATAGGAAAGATCTGTGCAGACCTTCACAGAGATAGACTTCTTCATTTTTCATTTCCTTTCCAATGTTCTTGCTCTTCACCTGTCTTAGTCATAATCCTGATTTTTATATTAGCAGTAATTGCAACTCTTCTGTAGTAAACCCTCTGACCATCACTTCCTACATTTATTGCTTATTCTTTTCAGTATCCTAACTTCAGCATTATTTAAGCCCCACATAGGTTCACAAACCATTCATCCCATAAATTTTTCATTGACTCATGTTCCCTAATGTTAGAGTTACCAGCTGTTCTAGAAGAAATTACATGATTACTCCACTTAATAATCTCCTTCTCTTCTAGTCAACTATTGGTGTCCTGGTGTGACACTATGGGTTAATATGCTGAATTTCCTGTCAGTGTCATTTCCAAGATAAGTTATCTCCTTTGCCTTCTTCAATTTTCAAGGTTGTCACAATGCTGTAGTAGTGATTCACCTAGACTATGGCAAAGAAGGCAAAACTTCAGAATGGTGGAGCAACAAGAATGCAGGAGTTCTGGGTCTTTAACATTGTGCAGCTGCCAAATCAGTTTTGGATTGCTACATGTATGACAAATGAAATTTCTGTGTTTTTTAAACCACTATCCTTTGAAGTCTCTAAGAGAGCAACTGAACCTGTATAATAAACAAACTAAAAATGACCAAAAAAAAAAAA
>NW_006408717.1:5714202-5717725 GCF_000296735.1 Chrysochloris asiatica
TATATATATATATATATATTATTTCAGAGAGAGAGAGAGAGAGAGGGAAGTGTATATCAAGGAAATGGCTCAAACAGCTGTAGAGGTGGATAAGTTCTACTATGCATCAGATGTCAGGCTGGAGGCTTCTAACTATAGAAGCAAATTTATCTAAGGTCGGCAGGTAAGAAGGCAGGTGCTGATGATTCTCAGTATCAGTAGTCAATATGGCAGGCTCTTGGCTTAAATCCAAAGAATCAGAGGTCAGATGATGATCCAGGTGCAGAATCCAGACACAGCAAAAAGTACTAGCAAGCTTTGCCCACATGTCCAGTATATTGTAAGTAGGTCACATATCTGGAGACACTTCCCTTCAATTGATAGGATGCTCATAGTGGATCTCATCATGAAAGTGATTACATTATATGAAATCTCATCATGGTGAATTAGTGGTGGTGTAATAGATTACTTATGGGACTGTTAACCACAGGGTTAGCAGTGCCCATCCACCAGTCACTCCATGGGAGAAAGATGAGGCTTTCTGCTTCCATAAAGATTTATTGTTGTTGTTAGGTGTCAACGAGTCAGTGCTGACCCATAGCAACCCTATGCACAACAGAACGAAACACTACCCAGTTCTGGGCTAACTTCACAATTGTTGCCATATGTGAGACCATTCATGCTTCCACTTTGCCAATCCATCTCGCTGGGGGTCTTCCTCTTTTTCTCTGACCCTCCACCTTACCAAACATGATATCCCTCTCCAGTGAGTGATCCCTTCTGACAATATGTCTGAAGTATGAGAGACAAAAATTCTGCCCAGCCTGGCATCCAAGGAGCACTCTGGTTGTACTTCTTGTAATACCAATCTGTTTGTCCTTTTGGCAGCCCATTGTACTTTCAATACTCTTAACCACTTTAAAAAGATCCTGTGCAGCAGATTTGCCTAAGGCAATATGTCATTTGATTTCTTGGCTGTTGCTTCTATGAATGTTGATGGTGGATCCAAGAAAAATGAAGTCTTAACAATTTCAATATTTTCTCCACTAATAAGAATGTTGTTTATTGGTCCAGTGGTAAGGATTTTCATTTTCTTTACATTGAGAGGCAATCCATACCAGAGGTTGTGCTCTTTGATCTTCATTAGTAAGTATTTTAAGTCCTCTTCATTTTCAGCAAGTAAGGTTGTATCATCTGAATATCACAAGTTGTTAATGAGTCTTCTTCCAATCCTGATGCCATGTTTTACTTTAGATAATCCAGCTTCTCCGATTATTTTCTTAACATACAGATAGAATAAGTATGGTGAAAGAATACAACCCTGGAACACACCTTTCCTAATTTTAAACCATTCCGTGCTACCATGTTCTGTTCGAACAACTGCCTCTTGTTCTGTATACAGGTTTCTCATCAGCATAATTAAGTGCTCTGAAATACTCATACTTCACAATGTTTTCCATGTTCCACATAATCAAAAGTCTTTGCATAGTGAATAAACAAACATAAGTAAACATCTTTGTGGTATTCTCTGCTTTCAGCCAAAATCCATTTAATGTCAGCAGTGATATCTCACATTCCACATCCTCTTCTGAATCATGAAGATTTATAGCTTTGGAAAGCCTATACAGGATTACCATGACTAGGAACTAACTGAGTGACACAAAGAAACAACATCTGCTAGACCACTGAAAATCCTGACTCAGTCAGTCGATGCAAAATCTAAACTATCACAGTGTTCATTGGCACTTTAAATTATAAACAGTTTAACGTGCATAAAGAAACAGATTTTAAATTTAACCTTCAAAATGTTCACTGAGTTTAGGAAATAAAAAAAATGCATAAGAGATGGGTGATAGACCATATTTAAAAGAAAGCATTCTTGCTGATGAAAAGTGTTTTAAAATATGTCATAGATCTTGTCTCTGAAAGTATCTATTCCAATGCACTCAATTACTCCTCAATATATCTTTGAATTAGAAACAGCCTCCTACTCCCATCATCTAAATATCATTACACTTGTAACCCACCCTTCTGTCATAACTGATTGCTGTTGGAAATAATTTGAACCAGAAATACTTAAGTATAGAGAATGCATACCAACCTGGCCTTTTATGTGGATTTCTTAAAACAACAGATTCTTGGCAGAATAACCTATAAAAGTTGCTCTTTGTAGTAAGGATCAGTATCAGCCAATATTTCTTCTTAATATCTCCAGGGTACTCAAATGGTGAAAACATTGTGAGGATAGGTCAACACCCTTCTAATAGTCTTTAAATTACTGGCTGCTAATATTTTGTGAAATGCCTGCTTTTAATTATCCATATCCAAGAACATCATACATAAAGAAAGCAATTACTGGCTGCTAATATTTTGTGAAATGCCTGCTTTTAATTATCCATATCCAAGAACATCATACATAAAGAAAGCAAAAAGTCATTGAGAAGACAAGAAAGAAGGAAAAGGTCAAAATGGATGTCAGAAGAGACACTGAAACTTGCTCCCTAGCGTAGAGATGCTAAAGCAAATGGAAGAAATGAGGAAGTCCAAGAGCTGAACAGAAATTTTCAAAGATTAGCTCGAGAATATAAAGCCAAATATTGCAACAAAATGTGCAAAGATCTGGAATCAGAAAACCAAAAAGGAAGAACACGCTCAGCATTTCTCAAGCTGGGGGAACTGAAGAAAAATTCAAGCCTCGACTTTCGTTATTGAAAGATTCTCTGGGCAAATTATTGAATGATGCAGAAAGCATCAAGAGAAAATAGAAGGAGTAGACAGATCACTGTACCAAAAGGAAATGGTTGATGTTCAACCATTTCAAGAGGTAGTATATTAATCAAGAGCCAATGATATTGAAGGAGGAAGTCCAAGGTGCATTGAAGGAATTGGCAAAGAACAAGGCACCAGGAATTGATGGAATCAAAATTGAAATCTTTCAAGAAAGTGAGGCAGCACAGGAGGCACTCACTCATCTATGCCAAGAAAATTGGAAGACAACTATCTGGCCGACTGACTGGAGGAGATCCATATTTGTGCCCATTCCAAAGAGAGGTGACCCAACAGATTGAGGACAATCTCTTTGATATCATGCTAAAGGTAACACAGAAACAGCTACAATCATACAGTGGAAGAGAACTTCCAGAGGTTCAAGCTGGATTTATAAGAGGTCGTGGCATGAGGGATATCATTGCTGATGTCTGAAGCATCTTGGCTGAAAGTAGAGAATATCAGAAAGATGTTTACTTGTGCTTTATTTACTATACAGAGGCTTTCGATTGTATGGATCATGACAAGCTATGGACAACATTGCTAAGTATGAGTATTCCGGAACACTTAATTGTGCACATGAGGAATCTGTATCTGGAACAATAAGCAGTTGTTTGAACAACATGGGAACACTGAATGTTTTAAAATTAAGAAAGGTGTGTGACAAGGTTGTATTTTTTCACCATACTTATTCAACCTGATTGCTGAACAAATAATCTGAGAAGTTGGGTTATATGAAGAAAAATGTGGCATCAGGATTAGAGGAAGACTCATTAAC
>NW_006408717.1:5718471-5719775 GCF_000296735.1 Chrysochloris asiatica
TAAACACAAACATTAGAAAATAAATTAGAAACAATAAAATTTCAAGTTCAGAGCATGTGGTTTCCAAGTAGTGGTAGATTCTATAGAAGAGTCCTGATGGTAAGTGGAGCACAGGATTAAGCTGCTAAATCTTTCTCATCTGTCTTAGTCTGGACCTAGCTCCACTTGCTCAGCATCACACAAAAAAACACAGTGCCATTGAGTAGTAGTGGTACTACCACTCCTTCCTTTGCAGTTTAAATAAGCAAAAATCAAACTCACTGCCATTGAACCCATTGTAACTCATAGTAACCCTATAGGACAGAATAGAACTTCCCTATAGGTGTGCATTGTGAATTAATGCACTGGAATACAAAATCTGTTTAAACTGCTAGATTGGTGGTTGAAACTCACCAGTCGCTCCTTGTAAATCCTATACTGGGTCACTATAGGTCAGAACCAACTTGATAGCACTCAACAACAGCAGCAATAAGGTTTCACAGGCAGTAAATCTTTATGGAAGCAGACTGTCACTTCCTTCTCTCACAGAGGAGGCTTTGCTTCGCCAATCGTTTGTTTAGCAGTTGAGTGCTTTACCACTTAGCCATCAAACTTCTTTTTCAGCTTAAACTCACTGAAAATATCCACTCTGATCCTATGATTCTTCTTCATAACAATCTTGTGAGACTGTAAATCTTCAAACAAGCAGACAGCATTATCTTTCTCCCATGGAGTAGTTGATGGGTTTGAACCATTCACCTTGCAGTTAGCAGCCCAATGCGTATTCTGCAGCACCACCAGTCTCCTGGTTGTTATTTATTTTGCAGCTAAGGAACTGTAAGGAGCTCTGGTAGCGTAGTGGTTATGAGTCGGGCTGTGATCTCCAGGTCAGCAGTTCGAAACTACCAGCTGTTCAGAGGGAGAAAGATGAGGCATTCTGCTTCTGTAAAGATTTACAGCCTCGGAAACAACTGTGCAGGGTCACTATCAGTCAGAGCGGACTCCAGGGTACTTAACAACAACAACAAGGAACTGTAAATCTACAGAGGAAAGCCAGCATGTTGGGCTTTAGAATTTAAAGGGTTGAAGTTGCTTAGAGATTGCTAAAGACCTCTATTTTTCCAAATTTATAACTTAGTGTTTATGATATTAGAACAATGTGATATGCAAACTCAGTTTATTAATGATAGATACATTTTTTTTCTTAAATTAAATGTTTTTATTTTGCATTGAGTGAAAGTTTACAGGGCACATCATCAGCTTCACATTCAACCATTCATATAGCTTGTTTCATTACATTGATTATTATCCCCACCATATATCAT
>NW_006408717.1:5720490-5722428 GCF_000296735.1 Chrysochloris asiatica
TTTTTTTCTCATTAAGTGTTTGTAGCTAGACAGCACCCTAGTCAGCCTGTCCTTAATCTTCCCAATGGAGGTGAACCCAGGGTGGGCAATCCCCACACTGAATGTCCATTTCTAGTTTACAGTCTCCAGTTTTTACCAGGATTGTCATCTCTCTGACCCACTTTTACACAGCAGTCACTTGAACTCTTTGTAAGTCAGGTAGACAAGAGGCATCAAAGATGGAAGCTTCCCTGGTCCAAGTCAGGTTACAACTATTGAACACAGAGATGATCATGGAGTAACATTTCTATTAGTTCCATTGTGATCAACTGCTGTCCAGTCAACCCCATGTGGATTAGAGTAACACTAGGTTCCATACAGTTCTCAATGGCTATTTTATCAGAAGTAGATTGCCAGCACTTTCTTCCAAGGTATCCTCTGGGCAAACTTAAACCTCCAAACTCTCAGTTAGCATGGCAACATTATTATTATATTAAAATAGTTTTGAGTATATTTTAGATAGATTTCAAGATTCATAAAGAAATATAGATAAAAGTTATATACAACCATACCAATTGCTGTTGAGTGAATTCAACTCATGGCAACCCCAATTGTATAAGAGTAGAACCATGCTTTATATAGTTTTCAATAAGTGCTTTTTTGGAAGTCAATCACTAGGTGTTTCTTCCCAGGTGCTTCTGAGTGAAATTGAACCACTAAACTTTTGGTTAATAACAGAGCCCCATTGACAAAAGCTATTTCAAAGTTATTTTCTCTTTTTGTGAGTCATTTTTAGTTTTGTCTCTAGACCTTCAGTATGTATGCTTCTTCCTCTATATTTTAGATACATCAAATATTGAAAACAGTACAGACAGAATGCTCTTTAGAGGTAAATGTGGCCAGACTTCATCTTAAGTACTTTGGACATGTTATCAGGAGGGACAAGTCTCAAAAGAAGGACATCATGCTTAATAAAGAATTGTTATTGTTGTTAAGTGCTTTTAATAGGGTTTCCAAGGAGAGGCTGGTGAGCTTGAACTGCCAATCTTTGCTGTTTAAATGGACATTACACATTAACTCATAATGCCACACCAGGGATCCTTAACAAAGAATAGAAGTAGCAAAAAAGAGGAAGACTATTCCTTTAATAGTATTCTCTGCTTCACATCTGGGTTCAATAATTCATTGCAATGGCCACACAGAACTCAAAAATATTCATGATTATGGGGTTCAGTAGAAAAGTGAACAGGGTCAGAAAAACTCAGTACACAGTAATTCTCCAGTCAGGAATGTCTCTTATCTGCCATAATGGTCACACGCCTCACTCTTGTCTTTGACTTCTCAGCCATGTTGGCCCATGGCCTCTTCCCTGATCAAAAAGTATTACCAAGTTCCTTTAGCCAGTGTCTAAATGCCCAAAGGGCATATTCTTTAATCCAATCTCCTTCCCTTAGGTACACAACTTTACTCCGTACATGAGCTTCAAATCTGCAGCTGCTCTGTCTTTCCATGTTACCATCCCCGTGGTGACCTCTAGCCATCATCTTGTGCTTTACTCATGCTCTTCATGGTCTTGGAATCTTCCATCTCTGCTTTTGAGACAGCTTCTTTTAAACCTAGCAGGAGGGCAAAACTCACTAATCCCAGCCTTAGAGTCTTGTATACCTTATTTGCATGGTCCAATAACTTGGTGGGAATTAAGAAGATTTTGGATAGAAAAGCCATAGTAAGTAAATTCAAGGCACCACAAAGACCTTTAACAAAATGGACTGGTGTAGAGGATATAACAATAGGATCAAGTATAGCCATGATTATAATAATTGTGCAGGACAAGGCAGTATTTCAATCTATTGTACCATGAGTCAGAACTGACTTGATGGCACCTGACAACTACTATTGACTGGAAGTTTGAAAACCTCTTTGAATAGCATAGTTTCTTTTAACTTGTTTTTTTTTTTT
>NW_006408717.1:5722528-5744129 GCF_000296735.1 Chrysochloris asiatica
TGCTTGCTTCATAAAATGTATTAGGAAGTTTTCCATCCTCTTCTATATTCTGGAATAATTTGAGTAGAATTGATGACATCACTTCCCTGAATGTTTGGTAGAACGCACCAGTGAAGCTATGTGGGCCTGGACATCTTTTGGTTGGGAGTGTTTGATGAACTGATTTATTTCTTATTTTGCTATGAGTCTGTTCAGGTTTTCTACTTTACCATGTGTAAGTTTAGGTTGGTCAGGTTTTTCTAAAAATGTATCCATGTCTTCTAAGTTTTCAAATTTGTTGGAGTACAACTTTTCATAATATTCTGTTTTATCTTTTTTATTTCCTTTGGTTCTGTTGTGACATCGCCCATGTGGTTTCTAATGTGTGTTATTTGTGTCTTTTTTTTCTTTTTTTTTTTTTTTTTTGTTAGGTTTTGCAGTATTCTATTTTGGTAATCCTTCCAGGGAAACTGCTTCTTGTCCTATTAATTCTTTCTATAGTTTTTCTGTCTTCTATTTCATTTATTTCTGCTCTAATATTTACTATTACTTTTCTTTTGGTGGCTGTAATTTCCTAATATTGATCTGTTTCTAATGTTGTAGATGCTGTGTTAATCTGTTAATCTTGGTTCTTTCTTCTTTTTGGATGTGTGCATTAATTGCAATAAATTGTCCTCTCAGCAACACATTTGCCAAATCCCAAAGATTTTAGTATATGGTGTTTTCATTCTCATTTGTTTCTAGGAACTTTGTGAGTTCACGTTTAATTTCTTTTACTACTCAGTCACTTTTCAGCATGGTGTTATTCAGTTTCCATGTATTTGGCTTTATTTCCTTGGTCTTTGTATTGTTGATTTCCAGTTTGATAGCATTGTGGTCTGAGAAGATGCTTTGTAGTATTTTGATATTTGCAAATTTATTGAGGTTTGTTTTGTAGCCTAACACATGGTCTATTCTGAAGAATGTTCCATTTGCACTGGAAAAGAGTGTGTACTGTGCTGTTGTTGGGTTGAATACTCTGTACACATCTATGAGGTCCAGTTGGCTGATTGTGTTTTTTTAGTTCTTCTGTGTCTTTGTCAAGTTTCTTTCTGGTGGTTTTATCCATTTTTGAAAGTAGTGTATTAAAAATCACCCATGATTATTGTAAAGTTGTCTATTTGTTTCTTCAAATCTATTAGAGTTTGCTTCATATATTTTGTAACTATTTCATTGGGAGCATAGATATTTATAATGGTTATGTCATCTTGTTCAATTGTCCCTTTAATCATGAAATAATGTCCATCTTTATCTATTATGCTCGTTTTTGCCTTAAAGTTTATTTTATTAGGATAGAGATTAGTACTGCTACTCCTGTTTGATTTTTTTGCAATTAGCTTGGTATATATATATTTCCCATCCTTTTTTCCTTTTAATCTGTTTTTGTCACTGTGTGTGAGATGTGTCTCTTGCAGACAGCATATTGAAGGATCTTGTTTTCTTATCCATTCTGCCACCCTCCGTCTCTTAACTGGTGCATTTAATCCATTTACATTCAGTGTAATTATCAATAGGTATTGATTAATTGCTGCCATTATGTTTGTTTTTTGTGTGGTGTTGCTGCTTTCTTTGTTCTGTGTGTTTTCCTGTGCTGAGTTCTTGGTTTTGGGTTCTTTCTTGTGAGTTTTCTTTTACTTTTAATGTTTTCATGTTCTTTGTGGATTTTCATTTTCTTGGTATGTTGTGAGGTGTTAATTTTCTTTGAGGTTACCTTATATTCCGTTAACTAATCCATCCATTTAGTGCAGTCTATTCTATCCTGTAGTCTACCTGACCTTCTCACCATCTGTATCTCTGTTCCTACATGTTTACCCTCTTTTACATTGTAATTGTTTTGATCATAGACTGACCTTCCAGATTTTGTTCTTATAGTTTTGTTCTGTTCTCGACTTTCTGAGAGGTGCTACCATGTATTTCAATGTCTGTTTGCTGTCTGTTCTTGTTGGTTCTCAGTCCACAGAACTCCCTTTAGGATGTTTTGTAGCTCAGGGTTGGCTTTGGCAAAATCCCTTAGCTTCTCTTTTTCCTGAATGTTTTGATTACACTGTCATATTTGATTGAGAGCTTTGCTGGGTAAAGGATTCTTGGTTGGCAATTTTTTTGTTTTTCTTTCAAAATTTTATATATATATCTCCCCATTGCCTTCTTGCCTGCATGTTTTCTGCTGAGAGATCCAAGCTTAATCTAACTTGCTTGTCTCTTTATGTAACACTTCTCTTTTCCCTAGCTTCTTTCAAGAGTGTCTCCTTATCTTTGATTTTGTAGACTTTCATTATCATAAGTCTCAGTGATTTTCTTTTGAGGTGTATCCTTCCTTGGATTCCTTGAGCTTCTTGAATGTTAATTTTCACTTTTCAGGATATTAGAAAAATTTTCTTCCAGCAGTTCTTCAACTATTTCCTCTGTGGACTTGTGTGATTCTTCCTGTTCTGGAATGCCAATAATTCTTAAGTTATTCCTCTTCATGTTGTTCAACACAAATCTTAGAGCTTTTCCAGATTTTTTAAATCATTTTTTCTGCTTGCTTTTATATCTTAGTGGTATTGAGAAATTTGTCTTCCAGCTCACTAGTTCTGTCTTCCATCTCTTCTATTCTACTTCTTTGCCATTTCAGTGTCTTGTCTATTTATGATATTCTATTATTGATTATTTTTACTTCTTTCTGTAGGTTTTGAATTGTTTCCAAAGCCATATTTATCTTATTTGATTGTTCCTGTGGTGCTTTCTTGACTTCTTCCTTATTTTTCTCAACTCCATTGTAAAGTGTTTTGAAACATTTTGCAATAGTTTGTCTGAATTCTTTCTCCAGCAATTATGAGACCTGCCCTCCTTCCAGAATGTAGTCCAAGTCTACCTCTAGGTCAATTGTCTCAGACATTTTATCTTTTTTCTGGACATGTGCTGATATGGTCATCTACTTTGCTTCTTTGACATGTTTAGTGTTTATTTGTGGACTTAATACTTAATGGAATGTGTGTTTTTGTATGTTTTATGCTTTCTGATTGCCTCCAGGTAGATGTGATCCGGATGTGGGCTTCCCTTTTCACCATTTTTCTTGCTTAACTCAGAGTAACTTTCACAGATGTTGTCTGCCTCCCTGGTGTATGGCAGTTGATATTGGTTCTTGCCTGGATTTTGGTGTTTTATGGAGTGTGATTGTAGCTTGACTATATGGCAGTAGTTGCTATCTCTTCTTGGGTAATATAGGGAGAAAAAGAGTCACCAAAGGTAAAGCAGACAGCATAAAACAGCAAAACAACAACAGCAAAGAAAAAAAAGAAAAAATAACAATACAGAAAACCACCACCACCACCACCACAAAAAACTAGATTGGATACTGTCGTCTGTAATCACAGAAAAGGTAGAAGAAGGAGAGAACAACAAAAAAAAATCTGTAGCCTAATGAGTATGACTTTAATGTCCTCTTTCAGCTTCTTGCCTTCTGATAAATTTCAAGATGCCACTGTTTGTACCTCCATATTTAATTTCATTTTCGGCCTGTTCTGTTTTCAAACTCTCTTTCCCTCTCCATACCCCTTGTTCTGGACTTTTCCCTTTTAAAAAACAGTTCAGGGCTGGCTTTTGGGCTGACAGTACTTGTGTGCATGCATGGCAGAAGAAACCACCAATGGTGGGGGTGGGAGGGTATCCATTCACTCAGGCACCCCCTCTATTCACACGAATGGAGGTGCACAATGGAGTTGGGCTCCAGTGAACAGATATCAAAAAAAAAGGAAAAAAATATATAATCAGAAGCAAGACCGACAAAGTGTATTGTTCACCTTTGCTCAGAGCTTCCCATGGTGTTATTCCATGGTGGGTCTGCTCCTCCGCTGGGTCTTGTCATTTGGTCTTGTCTTGGTTGTTGGTTCTGGGCTGCTGAGCCCAGCAGACTCAAAAGTACACAATGTCTTACTTCCACTGCATGTTCCACTAGCTATAAACCTTCAAATTTTAAAAATATTATTACCTACATGGTTCAGAGTTTTGCAGCTCTACCCTTAACCTGCTTAGCCTGGTATTTTGTGATATTGCTGATGGCAAACTTCACTGCATCTCTACTCTATCCACCATCAAGCCCTGCCTCAAATATCATAGGCTTGATACACTCCTAAGTAACTGAATGAACCCAACCATATTTCTTTGTTTCTTTAAATCTATCTCTCCACCTCCAAATTAAAAGGATTTACATAAATTGCCTTTCACTTCCCTCATGGGAATGTGATTGTAATATTGTATGCCTACTTTACATCACCAGTATTAACTGAAAGCTCTCAGAGTTCCATTTCATTGTCTATGTTGGATAAGACCTTTGCGAACAGATGGGGAGGAAGAGACAGATTGTGAAATTCCTTGAGGTGATGTTACATTATACCCCAAATATCTACTAGAGTTTTAAAGAAACTCCAGACATTTTAGTAGAATCTTAGAAATTCCTATAGAAATGTTTTCCAAAGAAGCTAACATTTTTAATATGCAAATTCTTTTGAGATTTCATTATGAACATTCTATCCATTCAAATATATTTTCAAGAAAAAAAAAATCTTTAGAGATAAATTTTCTGTAAAATAATGTAACCTTAATTTTAATATTATAATTTTATTAATTTTAGTAGAAGAATACTATTCTAAAGTTTAAATATATATGTATACATTATTTAGGAGTCCTGGTGTGGTACTGTTGGTTAATGGGTCAGACTGCAAAGCCGTTTGAACTGCAAATTCAGAAGTTCACGTTCACTAGCTGCTCCTAAGAAACCCTGTACAGGATCGCTGTGGATCGGAACTGACTTGATGGCATTTCACAGCAACAAATACATTATTTATGTGTATATATATTTTTTCTATTGATGTTAACTGCTACTGGGTTATGTTCAGCTTATGTCAACTATTAGTATGATAGAAAAAATAACACAAAAACATCCTTGTCCTGCACCATTTCCAAGATTTTCTTGTGGTGGTGATTGTAAAGTGCCTTTGAATCAGTTCCAACACATAGTGACCCTGTTTAGGGTTTTTGAGGTATGGCTGGTGAGTTTGAACCACTGAGAATGCTGCTAAAATTGACCTTATGGTCCAGTGCTTATCTTACTGTGCCACACCAGGATTTCATTTTCACTTTCACATCTCTATATAGGAATATATATGTTTTGAATTTTGAAATAAATTGTGAAGTATTTGACAATTTCATTTTATATCATGTTTAGAATATTCTAAATTAAATAAAAGCAAGATAATCTTGTGGTGATATAGGTTCTATTGTGCAGCTTTCTTTACTTCTGTTTCTTTGTTTATTCATTTCTGTATATAATTTGATTAGTTATGTCTTTGAGACTCAAGACTTTAAAGACTCATACTTCTTGAAAACAATATCTTATCCATAAGATTATAATTTGAAATGATCATCAACTATAAATAGATTGATTAGTAATACACAGTAAAAATTCTGTTCCAGGCTATTACTGTGCATAATTTTCCACATGGTGTGTGGAAGCAAAATTGACACCTTTATCTCCTACATGATAAGATATGGGTAACAGTGTGATCATCATATTCTATTCAGAGAAAACAACTTTTCACACAAGATACAAATCAAGACAAAGCAAACAAATAAAACAGGAAAAGCTTTTCCAGCTTTATTTGCTTCCAAATAAAAGAAGCCTTTTATTGTTGTTGTTGTTAGGTGCTGTCAAGTTGACTACTATTCATAGCAACCCAATGCACAATAGAATGAAACATTGCCTGGTTCTAAACCATACTAACAATTTTTGTTACCTTTGAGTCCATTGAGGCTGCCACTGTGTCAATCATTTCATAGGTGGCCACCCTCTATTGTACCAAGCATGATATCCTTCTCCAGGGATTGTCCCTTCCTGATAAAATGTCCAAAGTATGAAAGATAAATTCTCATCATCTTGGCTACTGAGGAGCATTTTTACTGTACTTCATCCAAAACACATTTGTTTGTTCTTTTGGCAGTACATGGTGAGTCCTTCACCAACACCATAACTCAAATATATCAGTTCTTTTTCAGTCTTCCACCTTCATATGAGGCTATTGAAAATACCATGATTTAGTTTAGATGCACCTTCATCCTCAGACTGATAACTTTGCTCTTGAAAGCTTTAAAGAGGTCTCATGCAACAGATTTGCCTAATGCAACATGTCGTTTGATTTCTTCACTGCAAAGCCATTCCATGAGTGTTAATGGTCAATCAGAGCAAAATGAAGCCTTGACAACTTCAATCTTTTCTACATTTATTATGATGCTATTTGTTGGTCCAGTGGTGAAGATTTTTTTTTTTTTCTTTACATTGAATTGCAACTCATACTGAGGCTATCACATTTGATCTTCTGTAGGTATTGTAAGTTCTATTCACTCCCAGCAAGCAAGGTTATATCATCTGCACATCAAAGGTTGTTAATGAGCCTTCCATCAATTCTGATACTATGTTCTTCATATAATCTAGCTTTTTGGATTATTGATCTGCATGCAGGTTGAATAAATATGGTGAAAAAATACAGCCCTGGCACAAATCCAAGATTCTAAACCATTCAGTATCTATTTGTTCTGTCCAAACAATTGCCTCTTGGTCTATGTACAGGTTTCCCATGGACACAATTAAGTGTTCTGGTACATCCATTCTTTACAATGTTACCCATAGTGTGTCATGATCCACAAACCAAAAGTTTTTTTCATAGCCTATAAAACACAAGTAAACATCTTTCTCCATGGTGGCTTGTGCATTGCTATAATTCTGGAAGCTATGTACTGATATTTTAAATACCAGCAGGGTCACCTATGGAAAACAGGTTTCAGTGGAACTTACAGAATAAGATAAATGAGGTAGATAAAGAAATGGACTGTTTTGAATGTCTGGCCACTGAAAACCTTACCAATATCTGAGCAACATTGTCAGATGTAGTGCCTGAAGATGAAATCTCTATGAATAACATCAGAAAATTTGTCAGATATAATGTTGGAAGATGATTTCCTCAGGTTGGAAGGCACTGAAAATGTAATTGGGGAAAAACTGCCTCCTCAAAGTAAAGTTGACCCTGATGATGAGAATGGAATAAAAGTTTTGGGTCCTGTATTTGCTGCTGGAGCACAATTTAAAATGAGGAAAAACATCTTCAAACATCCATTAATGCATGAAGTATGCATATAGAAAAATTGGGAGTTGTCAAAAATGCAACTGAGCATATAAACATCACTATCTTAGGCGTTAGTAAACTGAAATGGATTGGTAATGGCTATTTTGAATATGACAATCATATGGTTTACTATGCTGAAAATAACAATTGAAGAGGAATGGCATCACATTATCATCAAATTGAACAATTCAAGACCTGTTTTGAAGTGCAATGTTATCTGTGATAGCATAATATCCATATATTTACAAAGGAGAATAGTTAATACTATTATTCAAATGTACTCACCAGACACTAAAGCCAGTGATGTGAAATTGAAGAATTCTACCAGAGTTTTCAGTCTGAATTTGATTAAACATGCAATCAAGATGTTTTGGTAATTAGTGGTGATTGGAATTTGAAGGTTGGAAACAAATGAAAAGATTATTAATTGGAAAATATGGTCTTGATGATAGAAATGATGCTGGAATTCACATGACAGAATTTTGCAAGACAAGTGGTTTATTCATTGTAAATACCATTTTGTTAACCAAATAAAAGGCAACTATACAAATAGACCTCATCAGGTGGAATATGTTGGTTGATGCTGTGTAGTAACAGTGACCATATGCACAACAGAATGAAACACTGTCTGGTCCATCATCATCCACACAAATTCTGTAAAGCCTGAGCCCACTTTTGCTGCCACTGTGACAACATATCTCGTTGGGGCTATTCCTCCTTTTTGCTGACCTTCTTCTTTACCTAACATGAAATCCTTCTCCAGGGACTGAACCCTCCTGACAATATGCCTAGAAAAATGAGAGAAAATGTCTTACCAACCTGGCTTACAAGCAACATCTGGCTGTACTACTTCTAACATAGATTTGTTTGTTCTTCTATCAGTCCATTGTACTTTTAATATTTTTCTCCAACACCATAACTGAAATGAATCAATTCTACATTCTTGCTTATTTAATGTCCAACTTTCACATGCATATGAGGCTATTTTAAAACTTCATGGCTTGGGCTAGGCACACTTTAATCCTCAGACTGACATTTTTTTCTCTTGAACACTTTAAATAGATTGTGTACAGCAGATTTGCCTAACCTAATACATTGTTTGATATCTTGACCGCTGCTTCCATGCTGGAATAAACAGGAATCAAATTGACTATATCTATGGAAAGAGACAGTGTAAAAACTCAATATCATCAGTAAACTAAGGCCAAAGATGAGCTGTGAAATAGGCCATCAATAACTCATATGACCTTAAACATATTCCACCTGAATTTAGAGTTCATCACAGGAATAGATTTGATGCATTAGACAATACTGACTGAAGACCAGAAGTGTTGTTGGATGGCATCAAAAACATCATATAGTACGAATGCAAAGATGTCATGAACCAGCCCCGACAAACATTAGGGGGCTCAGGAAGGGAGATGTGGAGTCGGTGAAAGAAATCACACAGAGTCAATAGTTTGTTCTGAATTCAGGATGATGATTTTACTCAATTATCTAGCTCCTTATATACCGTTACAAAACCCCATGATCTCATAATAATCAATTACATTTTCTCTTGATTTATGAGCATTCAAGTTACATCAAGGCACATCAAAATACCTCAAAGAACATCAAAATATTTTCCCTGATCATTTCATATACTTCCTTGTACTCCTTAGCTACCCTGATAAGATCTGTTTTTCATAAGTGACTTTGTTCTTCTCTAATCTTCCCTAAAATGTCAGGTTAACCTTAAAACATAATTCTAAATCTTAACTCCTATTTCTGTCCTCACCTATTATTTTCTATAGATTCATTAATCACAACATGTACCTAAACATTATTTTCTATCATAACTGACACCACAGTTGTTTCTCATGATTAATTAAACAAGAACATAAAAAAGCACTTAAAGTTTTGTAGTTAAGAATAAATGTAACAACTTTCTTATACTAGCAACTTCTTTATTCAAAACTTCTAGTTAAATTTCTACGTAAGATCTATTACTGTTCCCTCAGCCCTTGATTGTGTCTAAGCTGCTTTCCAGGAGTCTTAATATCCCTGACTGAAACTACACAGAATGTAGAACAGAATGTTGATTGTAATCTTAAACTTGAGTTGGCAAAACTTTAGCTGGTGTGGTTTCTCCTAGTGGTGAAACTTATTGTTAATGTAAAAAGCATTCTTTAGGACTACACATGATTGAATATGGTGTGAAGGTTTCTAAATGTAAGTTTAATCTTTAATATGATTATTGAAAAGTCTACTGAAAACTGCTATAATAAAGTCAAGAAAAATAAAAAATGAACTATTCATAAAAGGAAAGGACAAGAACCGTGGGGTCCTCGCATGAGAAGTCTCCTTGGGGTTTTGCCTTCCAAGGAGAGACTCATTGTGGCCTTGCTTAACAATGAGTCCTTCATGCGTAGGGCCCCTCACCGTTCCGTTCCTTGATGGCATGGCCTCTGCCACAAAAGGTCATTAAAAAAGCAAGCAAGAAAGAAAAGACCTAAACAGATGTCAGAAGAAATAATGAAACTTGCTCTCCAGTGTAGAGAAACTAAAGTTAATGGAAGAAATGAGGAAGTCAAAGAACCGAACAGAAAATTTCAAAGAGCAGCTCATGATGACAAAGTAGTTTTAATATAAAGAAATGTGCAAAGACCTTAGTGCCAAGGCATTAGAAAATTAAAAGAGAAGAAAATGCACAGCATTTCTCAAACTGACAGAACTGATGAAAGATTTCATGCCTCAGCTTGCCATATTGAAGGATTGTAAGGGAAAAATATTGAATTATACAGAAAACATCAATAGAAGATGGAATGGATACACGAAGTCACTGTACCAAAATGAAATAGTGGATGCTTTACCATCTCAAGAGGTAGCATATGATCAAAAATCAATGATAAGGAAGGAAGAAATTTAAGCTGCCCTGAAGGTGTTGGCAAAAACAAGACTTCAGGAATTGACGGAATACAAACTGAAACTTTTCAACAACTGATGCAGCATGGGAGGCACTCACTCATGTATGTCAAGAAATTTGGGAGCCATCTACCTGGCCAATCAGTTGGAAAAGATTCATACTTTTGTCCATTCTGAAAGAGGTGACCCAACAGAACGTGGAAATCATTGAACAATATCATTAATATAACATGTAAGTAAAATTTTGCTGAAGATAATTAAAAAAGGGGTTGCAATAGTACATTGATAGAAAATTTCTAGAGATATAAGCTGGGTTCAGACAAGGATGTGGAACTAACAATTTAATTTTTGATAGACAGACTTTGACTGAAAGCAAAGAATACCAAAGAGATAAGAACGTGTGCTTTGTTGACTAAGAAAAGGCACTGACTGCATAGATCATGACTAAATATGGATAAAACTGTGAAAAATGGGTATTCCAGAGCACTTAATTATGCTTATGAGGAACCTGCACATAGAACAAGAGGCAGTTGTCAGAACAGATCAAGGGAATATTGAATGGTTTAAAACAGGAAAGGTGTATTCTCTTACCATACATATTTAATCTGTGTAATGAGCAAATGATCCAAGAAGCTGGACTGAATAAAGAAGAAAATGGTATCAGCATTGTAAGAAGTCTTGTTAACAACCTGCAATATGCAAATGATACAATCTTGCTTGCTGAAAGTGAAAAGCATTTAAAATACTTATTGATGAAGATCAAAAACCACAGCCTTCTGTATGGATTGCATCTCAAGGGAAAGAAAACAATAATCGTCACAACTGGGCCAATAAATAAGATCATGATAAATGCTTTTTTAGTTATGGTGTTGGAAAAGAATATTGGAAGTACCATGGACTGCCAGGAAAACAAACAAATCTGTGTTGGAAGAAGTATAACAGCAATGCTCCTTATAAACCAGGTTGGCAAAACTTCATCTCTCATACTTCTGACATGTTATCAGGAGGGACCAGTACCCGGAGAAGGACATCATTCTTGTTAAAGTGCAGGGTCAGCAAAAAAGAGTAATGCCCCCAATAGGATGGATTGGCTTAGTGGCAGCAGCAATGTGCTCAAGTGTAAGCACATTGTGAGGAAGGCTCAGGAAAGAGTGTTGTTTTGTTCTGTTGTGCATATATTCGCTTTAATTCAGAATTGACTTCATGGCATCTAACAATAATAACAACAAATGTAGAGAAGGTTGAAGTTGTCAAAGCCTTTATTTTCCTTGGATCCACAATCAGCACTCAGTGAAACAATAGCCAAGAAATCAAAAGACATATTGCAGTAGGCAAATCTGCTGTACAAGACATCTTGAAAGTGTTTAAGAGCATGGATGCCAGTTTGAGGACTAAGGTGTACCTGACCGAAGTCAGGGTATTTTCAATAACCTCATATACATGTGAGAGTTGGACAAAACTTAAGGAAGATCATACAAGAGTTTATAAGTTTGAATTACAGTGTTGGCAAAGAATATTTAAAGTATCGTGGACTTCCAAAAGAACAAGTAAATTTGTCTTGGAAGAAATACAGTCAGTATGCTTCTAAGAATCCGGGATGGTGAGACTTTGTTTCTCCTTCTTCAGACACATTTTTAGGAAGGAGAAGTACCTGTAGACAGACATCATGCTAGGTAATATGCAGGGTTAATGAAAACGTGGAAGATTCCCAACAAGATGGATCAACAAAGTGACAGCAACAATGAACTCAAGCATAGCAGCAATTGTGAGGATGGCTCAAGACTGGGCAGTGTTTAGTTCTGTTGTCCATAGGGTCATTATGAGTAGGGATACTCTTCATGGCACCAAGCAATAATAGAAATACAGTAAAAAAAAAACTAGACAGATATGGGCAATGTAAGATTTCCTTTAGGTTGGCAGATGAAACATAACCATCATAAAAACAGGGCTCCTTAATAAACAAACAATACCCTTTAAAACTGTGTCAAATATTTCAAAGTACTGGGATTAAATCAAATTAAAGAGGTACCAAACCTCTATACAGAAATTTACAAAACATTGTTTTAAATAACTCAGTTGTTTAAATATGAAAAAGGAGCAAACAAATGAAATAATATTTTATATAATAGAAGACTCTATTTAAAGGTATCAACTACAACTCTCAAAATGCAATATAATACCTATAAAAATCATTGCAGAATTACTTTTGTATATATAGATTGAAAACTATTTCTAAATTATACATAGGAATTCAAAGTACAAGGTAGAAGATACAGCTTTAAAGAACAGATTTGGATGACTTGCATTTCCAGATATCAAGTTTGACTCTAATGCTGCAGTAAACTGATTGGTATTGACATAGTAAAACACATAGATGAGTGGAACACTGTAAAGAATCCAGAATGATACTTCCCAATGAAAAACACACCATTTATGAGAAAAGTAATATATTCAAAATAGGTTAATGTATTTAGTATGTGATATTGGATAAATTCACTTAATGGAAAAAAAAAATCTTTTAAGTTTTCAGTATATGATGCTGGTAGTTGCATATATAAATGGAAGAAAAATTAAATTGAACTTTCTCTTATAAACTATATCTAAAAATTAATTCCAGACTGATTGAAGATCTAAATTTTTAAAAAAGTATAAGAATAAACATCTCCAAAAAAATTGTGGTTTAATTTAATGGTCACATCATGGATGGGTTTCTTAAGCTTGGACATGAGAAATCAAGTATGGCAGACTATTCTATATATCAAATCAATAAGTGTTGTTAAAAGATCACAGAAGCATTCATTGAACAACAACAACAAAAAAAAACATGAAATGGTTGACTCTCAATATATCCTACATCTAAGCCTATATATTTCTAAGGGTGGTGTTTCCATCTTCCTAACCCTTCCCAAAGAATCCTGCAGTCTTTGATTTACAACATGTAAAAATTAAAGTCATCAGAACTCAAAATGAGGAACTTAAATCTTATTCCTTTTCATTGTTCCTTGAGTTTGGAGAACAAGTAGAAGTCTGAAGTGGCAAGATTAGGGCTGTAGAATGCATGCATAATGTTTCCCAACAAAATTCTCATAGTACAATCCTTGTTGCCCTGAAGAATGAGCAGGTACATTGCCATGGTGGGGATAAAATTCATCCACCCAAATTTACTGACTTCTTCCTCACCAATGGAGTCTTTAATTTTCTTAAAACTTCTATCCTGTAATCATCTTGTGTCTTTTGAGAAAACTACCCTTTTAGGTTTCCTCAGAAAAATAATAACAATAATAATAATACTGTCACTGTAACCTACTGAGCTGACCTCTCGTCATTAAATTTAAATGTTCAACAAATTCCCACAGAAGCCACTCTTTTGATTGGATCTTGCTTTCTAGACTATACTAGTAAATCCAAGACTTGTTCCTGGTTATGATTAATTTCCTAAAATTATCTTGATTTGCTTTGATCCCGTGACTGGTGGAAAGATAAGCTCTTTAAGTTAGCTCATTTTAACAAAACTCTTTGATACCCAACAAGCGTGAATGGAAAGCTTCCTGAAGTTAAGATGTTTCCTTCAGATTCAAAGGGCTGAATCATGTGAGATCCCAACTTCAATAATTACTGCACCAGTTCTATGGTCTTCTACCAGTTTATGCACGTCAGTCACAGTTTCTTCATTTATTGAAGCTGATGGTCTTCCCTTTCTTGGCTCATGTTTAAGGTCTTCCCAATTGTCCTTAAAATGCTTGATCCAGCTAAAGCCTGTTGATTTATGAGGAGTAGTATTCTCATAAACTTGTTGCAAAAATTTAATATTTGGGGAAGATGTCTACTTGAGTTTTGCTAAATATTTGATATCAACACTGACTTTAAAATACTTTTTTCCATGCATGAAGTGCCTCTTCTTTTCAGGGGAAGGCACCCTAACAAGAGTAAAACAAGTATTTGAGTAAGAGTACTTTTCTGTAGCTTTCACTGATGGCCTTATTTAGAATAAATCTCAGCATATTTGAACTGGAACCCCAATAGTAATACTTTTTGACTTACCCTAGTTTCTTATACTATATGATTTCATTTACAGAGATTAAAAAAAAATAGTACAACTAATCAATAATATTGTTGTTGTTAAGTGTCAATGAATTGGTTCTAACTCATAGGACTCTGTATAGGTTTCTGAGGAACCATCGGTGTGTTTGAACAACTGATCAGGTGGTAACAATCCAGTGCTTATCTGGCAGTAATACTTTTGTTATTAAATGACTCTGAGTCTGTTCCTATTCATAGTAACCCTGTATTGGGTTTCCAAAGAGTGGCTGGTGAGTTTGAACTGCCGATCTTATGGTTCAAACTGACCTTGAGGTCCCGTGCTTATCATACAGTGCTATACCAGGAGTCCATCTGACAGCGCCACTGGAAGTTAAAATAATGGTTACTTTGATGGGATAATGACTGAATTTGTATGTGGTAAAGGAGCTTTTGGAGTGCTGGTTATATTTGTACTATCACTGATGTTCTTGCTGTTGTAGTTGTTAAGTGCTGTCGAGTTGGTTCCAACTCATAGCAACCCTATGGGGTTTCTGAAGAGCAGCTGGTGAGCTCGAACCGCCAACCTTGTGAGTCAAACTGACCTTGCAGTCCAGCACAATAACCTGTAATGCTACACCAGAAATACCACTGATAAATCAAGCCAAACCAAGCTCACTGTCATCAAATCGATTCTAGATTATAGCAATCCTATTTAGACTTTCCAAATCTTTACAGGAATACAAAACTCATCTTTCTCCTGCCTAGTGGCTGGTGGGTCTGAACTGCCAACCTTACTTAGCAGTCCAGTGTTTATCCTATAGTCCCACCAGGACTTTTTTATTCCCATTGCTAGTAACATCAAACAGTTTCAACTGCCTAGAAATACATCAAATGAAAATGTGAAAAACATTAATACAGAAAATTGAAAAACATAAAGCGTTGAGAGAAATGAGAAAAAACAAATGAATGACACAGCATTTTCATAGAGCAAAAAATTCATTAGCAGAAATTTGGTATCTAAATACCCTCAAAATAAATACAATGCCATTGCAATCAAGAGTCGTTAGCTTGGTTTCTGTATAAATCATATGTATCTTTTATTTCAGCATATAATTATTTCCCAAAAGAAAATAAGCCATAAAACAAATTGCAATTACTTACAGAAAAAGGAAAGCAAAAAAAAAAAAGAAAAGATGTATGTTTTAATTGAAGGCTATTCTTATTCTTTCATGTTTTACCAGATAAGGATCTACAATTGCTTTGATATGTGTTAATACATTTCACTTCTTCTATTAAATTTCTTACTTTCTTAAGTTTCACAGATGTTTTGGACTTCACATGACAGTCTGGGAAACAGCCTTCCCATTCCTCAGTAATATATTAAACTTGCTGTGGAAAAAATCACTGAGGTAAAATATATTTGGTAGCAGAACTGTTAGTAGTCTTCCCCGTGACTGTGACTATGGAGTACAGTGATATGCATGTATAAATATCTTGAGGCCCATTATAAAGCATTTCATTGTCATGTGAGACATAACCAAAAAGAAGACACCCTAAGACAGTTTTATTATTGTTTTGCTTATACAGTAATACCAAGTAATAACATGGCCACTGAACATAGCATGCAACAGGGTCATAAGTAAAGGATTATAATTGTGAAATTGATTGTACACAAATTAAAACATATTTTGCATACTATTTAAATAATTTTATTGTACTGGTGTTCAGTAATTTATGAACTATGTAAAAAGATTTGTGAGTCTTTAGAGATAAACTAATCCAGCTTCTATTTAATACAGAAGTTCCATGACATGTGGTCCTCTAAGTGCTTGTTGTTATCTCTCTGAAGATGGAACATTCATTATTTTTTTGGAGGGGTAGTTTATTAAATTCCTGTGGCGCTCTATTGAATTATTACAAAGCTCTCATACTGATCTAAAATCTGTTTTGTTATAGTTTATATTTACTATTTCCAGTTCGCCCCTATGGGACCATATGGAACAATAGTTTAATTTCAGGTATTCATAATATATTTTTGCATTGTAAAAAAAATAAAATAATAATAATGATAACATCAAAAATTTAAAAATCCAATGACATTTATTAAACATTTATTCTGATTTTTGATAAATAAATTACTGATTGATTTCTACTCTAGATTGTCTTTGTGTTTGCTTTATCTGAAAATCTGACATCATCAAACTCAGTTGCTAAAGCTAGAAATCCAGGAATCCTTTCTTCCTCTAATCTTTTACATGAGCAAAATCAGGAAGTTTTTCAGAACTTATCTCTCTGTTTCCACTTTTCATTTATATAGTCCTTTGTTCACACAAAACTAGTACACTTTCCAAATTATGAAATCATGGCATTCTGCAGTAGACAATTTTCTAAGATGTGCCCAATGATCACTGCCTCCCCTTGAGAGTTTGAAGGGCAAATGGACTTATTTCTAATGAAGAGGAAAAAGAAAAAGTAATGGGTTATCATCTAAAGGTTATAGACAACAAAAGATTGTGACTTCGATCTTCTTCACTCACTATCATTCTCTGAATCCTCTCAATTACATTAGCTGTTGAAGTGAGCTGCCAAGTTCTGAACTGCCTTATGGAAAGGCCAATATGGCAAAGAACTGAGACTGGCCACTAGTCAACAACCAGTGTGGAACTGAGGCCCTCAGTTTAACAGTAAACAAGAAACTTTATCTTAGAAGCTGAGGTTGGAAGAGGATTTTTCCCCAGTCAAATCCAGTGAAGCCTGCATCCTGAGGAAACCCTTTGATTTCAGTCTCATGAGAGACCTGAGTCAGTGGACTCAGATAACCTACACTTAGAATCACCAATTCCAGCAACCATGAGATAATAAATATCATTTTAAGTCTCTGACTTCTGAGGTACAGGTTTCCCCTGCTATCCAAAAGTAGAGCATTCCTATGAAACATTTCATAAGTGTGAAGCAAAGAAGCACTTATCATTAATTTATATAGAAAAAAATTTTTGAGTATTCATACCAAAAAAATAATCCTCTAAATCATGCTAAATATAAAACCTAAAATATCACTAACATATAGTGTTTTCAGATGCAGTTCAAAGCTATGACAGTTTGAAGCTGAATGTAGTTCTCAGAGAATGATCTTAGCAATGCCACTCTTGCTGTGTGGGTTAAGTGAGGTATCTTTAAAGTGGAATGCTAGTTTCCATTGTAGCCTTTTTTGTAAAAATGAAAATCCTCTTTGGATTTCTTTTGGTTTGCAAAAACAGATAATAATGTAGGTCTTTTGTAAAAAGCAAATTGATGTAAAGCAAATTTTAGAAAAAGTGGGTGATATCTGTAATGCCCACCATTCATATGTCAGTTTGTTTTACTGTGATGGTGAACATATTGCTGTGATGTTGGAAGCTATGTCACTGATACTTTAAATGCCAGCAGATCATCCATGGTAGACAGGTTTCAACTGTACTTGCTGACTAAGATGGACTACATATAATGCATTGTGGACCACTTCTGAATGTTTAGCCACTGAAAACCTTATTAATACCAGTGGAACTCTGTCAGATAGCACTAGAATATTGAATATTGAAGCATGATGAATAGCACCAAAATATTGCCAGAGATAGTGCTGAAAAATGAGTCCCTTAGATTGGAAAGCACTCAAAATAAGACTGGGGATGAGATGCCTCCTCAAAGTAGAGTTGACCATGATGGAACCACTGGAATAAAACTTACAGGCCCTCAAAAGGAGGACAAGCAGCTGTAAATAGCCATTCATAATCAGAACATTGAATGAATGAAGTATGAATCTAAAAGAATTGGAGGTTGTCAAAGCAAAATGGGACACATAAACATCAATATCCTAGGCATTAGAGAGCTGACATGGACTGCTACTGATCATTTTGAATCTGACAACTATAAGGTTTACTATGCTGGAATGGCAAATTGTAGAGAAAGGCATCACATTCATCATTCAAGAGCATTTCAAGATATATCTTAAGTATAATGCTGTCTGTGATAGGATAATATTCATACACCTACAAGGAAGACCAGTTAATATGACTATTAATCAAACTCATGCACCAACCACTAAAGCCAATGATGATGAAATTGAAGAATTCTACCAACTTTTTTGAGTCTGAAATTGACTAAATATGCAATCAAGACGCACTGATATTTATTGATGATTGGAATGCAAAGGTTAGAAAATACGTCCTTGGTGATAGAAACGATGCTGGAGTTCGCATGATATGATTTTTCAAGCTCAATGACTTATTCATTGCAAATATATTTCTTAAACAACATAAACGATGACGATATATATAGACCTCCCAGATGGAGTGCATAGAAATCAAATTGACTACAACTGTAAAAAGACATGGAGGAAAAGCTATATATCATTAGCTGAAACAAGATGAGGGGCAGACTATGAATAGACAATCAATTGCAAGTTCAGTCTGAAGCCAAACAAAATTAAGACAAGTTCATGGGAGTCTAAATTTGACCTTGAATGTATCCCACTTGAATTTAGAGATTATTTCAAGAACAGATTTGATGCATTTGATGCTAATTACCAAAGACCAGAATAGTTGTGGGATGACAATAAGAACATCATGCATGAAGAGAGCAAAAGGTCATTAAGAAAACAAGAAAGAAGGAAAAGGCCAAAATGGATGTCAAAAGAGACTCTGAAGGTTGCTCTCCTGTATGTTGTTAAAATAGATGGAATAAAAGAGAAAATATAAGATTTGAACAGAAAATTTCAAAGGGCAGCTTGAGAAGAGGAAGTCAAGTGTAACAATGAAATTACAAATACCTGCAGTTAGAAAATCAAAGCTGAAAGAACTGAAAACAATTCAAGCCTCGACTTCCAATTTTGACGAGTTCTAATGGAGTTCTAGGCACTTTGGTAGCGTAGTGGTTACAAATCGGGCTGCAAATCTCAAGGTCAGCAGTTTGAAACTACCAGATGTTCTGTGGGAGAATGGTGAGGCTTTCTGCTCCCGTAAAGATTTACAGCCTCAGAAACCCTGTACAGGATCGCTATGAGTCAGAACCTACTCCACGGCACATAACAACAACACTGGAGTCCTGGTGTGGCGCTGTGGGTTAATGTGCCAGACTGCAAAGCCGCTTGAATTGCAGGGTTGGTGGTTCAAGCTCACCATCTGCTTCTTGGAAACCCTATACAGGATCACTATGGGTCGGAATCGACCTGACGTCACTTCACAACAACAACAATGGAGTCCTGGAGTCGTGGTATGGTGCTGTGGGTTGATGCATTGGACTACAAGGTTGTTTTGAACCACAGGCTGGCAGTTAAAGCTCACCAGCCATTCCTGGGATACCCTATACAGGGTCTCTATGGGTTGGAACCAAGTTGACAGCACTTAACACCAACAAACAACAACAATGGGGCCCTGGTGTGGTGCTGGGGTTAATGAGCTGGACTGCAAAGTCAGTTTGAACAGCAAGGATGGTAGTCTAAGTTGACCAGCTGCTCTTCAGAAACCCTATACAGGGTCATGTGGGTCGGAACCAACTAGATGCACTTAACAACAATAACAACAAGGACAAAATATTGAATGATGCAGAAAGCATCAAAAGAAGATGGAAGGAATACAGAGTCACTGTTCCTTAAAGAAATGGTCAATGTTCAAATATTGCATTAGGCAAATAGCTACAGAAGACCTCTTGAAAGTGTTTAAGAACAAAGTTATCAGTTTGAGGAGTAAGGTGTGCCTGACCCCAAGCCATGGTATTTTCAATCACCTCAAATGCATGTGAAAGTTGAGCTATGAATAAGGAAGACTATAGAAGAATCGATGCATCTGAGTCATGGTGTTGGAGAAGAATACTAAAAGTACTATGGAATGCTAGAAGAATAAACAAATCTGTATTGGAAGAAGTACAGTCAGAAAGCTCTTTAGAAGTCAGGATTGTGAGACTTTCTTTCTCATGGTTTGGATATATTATTGGGGGGACCAGAGCCTGGAGAAGGAAATCATGCTTGGTATAGTGAAGGGTTGATGCTAAAGAAGATCTCCAATGAGATGGATTAGCACACTGGATGCAGCAATGGGCTCAACCTTTTTAATGATTGTGAGGATTCCCCAGGACTGGGCAATGTTTCATTCAGTTGTGCATAAAGTTGCTATGAGTTGTAATCCACTTGAGGGCACATAGCAACAACAACAACCTGTAACTTGTTGCACAACAATAGATGAGTAATACATGCTACTTTGCTTCAAATCCTTCAATCACTATATTTTTTTATAATATAAAAAGACAATATTCCACATAGTTTATTTCCCACAGTTCTCCTGATAAATGAATTATTCAAGAACATGTTGTATATGCAAATAAGAAGAAACATACAAAATGTTTTAAATGATGCACAATAAAAATCCAGCAGTATAAAAGAATGCATGTGAATTCTTGCTTACTGCACAGATGAAATTTAATCATTTGTTTAAATAGTAATAAAAATACAATCTTTATGGATCTCGTACAGACTACAAAAGAAGGGAAGTTATTGCCATATACATGATTTTTATAGTAGGCTGTTCTTTTTGATGAGTTGCACTGACAACCCTAAATACGGAGGGAAAAGGCTGTGTATTTTATAGGGATTAATGTTGTAAATTAGAGACTTTACACAGTTATTACCATTGGCACTTTTCACCATAGTTTTTACATATCACATTTTAAAAATATGTCTGAAAGACAATTTTATTACATTCACACATCATAAGCTGGTTAAAGAGGTATTGCCACAGTTGCATCCTGTAGTGCTTCACTGTTGGTAATAAAGACAGTTCATCGTGGTTAAAAAGAAATTAGACATCAATTTAGTTAAGTACCTTTGATTTACTAAAGGTCCTAGTGGCCATTACTATGACAGTGAGTTTTTTTAAGTGTACATCCTAGAAACAAACACCATCATTGGTTAAAACTTTGTCTAAATAAGTCAGCTTCTGTGCCAAAAACCAGTTCACAACAAAACTGAAAGCTACTAAACTGATTTTTATGTAATACTTTATCGTCTCATTATCATATTTATAACCAAGTTCTTTGAAACCTTTGGAATTTTACTTTCTCTTTAATGTGTGCTCTCATTTCCATCTCACCCATGGAAGAGCACCACCTAAAAAGATTGTAAGGGACTGGTGAAAGTTTCACCAGGGAAACCCTTTGTTCACCAGGAATGTTCACCTGTTGAACAGTGTTCTAGAGCTGCAATGGTAGAGAGCTGTACTTGACAAGAACACTCAGGAAGCTATCATGCTGTGAGTATTATTTCAGGGAAAGCAGAGAATCTTTCCATAGTGTGTACATAATTAACAATGATACCATTGCTATGTATTGAAGAGGACTAGTAAACAATTGGCTCCTCCATGTCACCTGTTCACTGGAAAGTAGTTTGGGTTAAGGTAATTATAACTGGTCTCTGGGACACACAGTTGGTGTTGTTCTTGTTGTTAGTTGCCATCAAGTTGGTACCGACTCATAGT
>NW_006408717.1:5745779-5746312 GCF_000296735.1 Chrysochloris asiatica
TTTTTTTTTTTTTTTTTTTTGCTGTCCTATTGCTTTGCTGTCCTATTGCCCAGTTCATCTCTGATCTGCTAGCTCTGAGATTCTACTTCTTCAGGGGAGTATTTCAGGAGTAGCTGTTCAAGTTTTTCCTGTTCTTCTACAGTCTACAATTGGTTACATGTTTCAGGTTTAGTATCATCACACAGGCATCCTCTTATCATTTGAGGATGACTGTTTGAGCCTTCTGAACCATCACTCAAAGGCAACATAGAGTATTAAAGGGACTTCCCATACTTCTTAAAATCTAAAGGACTTTTTTTCTAGCAGGCAAACATTTTGTCAAAAACTAGTTTAACTTTTGAAGTATACCTTTTATGATTTTTAAATTCACTTTCAAAGTTTCCAAGTCTACTGGTATATTGGTTCCATGCAATTTCAGGTAACTGAACAATTCTCTAGATATGGAAGCCCTATATAGGCCTTCTTCTGGAGTTTTTCCACTCAGGAGAAAGATGAGGTTTTCTATTTCCTTAAAGATTTACAGTCCCCAAAAC
>NW_006408717.1:5746742-5748009 GCF_000296735.1 Chrysochloris asiatica
ATGATAATGAGGCAGGATTAGAAGCAGTTATGTTAATGGAGTAGAGTATAATCTACAGGATTAGGTTTTATTTTGAGTCAATCTCTTTGACATATGAAAGAGATCAAACAAAGGAGCAGAATGACCACAATGAAAACAGAAGAGCTGGGAGAGCATATAGGCTGGGCCTGATGTCCCTGCACTGAGAACCCCTTAGATCCAGGAGAATATTGATATCAAGACACCTGGAGATCTCCAAGGAATTCCAGGACCACAGATGCAGACCTTTCATTAGAGTTGGTACATAGAGAAGATCTTTTCCTAAAACTGGCACCCTGAATTTGGACTTCAAGACTCTTAAATTGTGAAAGAATACATTTCTGTTTATTAAGGCCACCGACTTGTGGTATTTCTGTTATAACAACAGTAGCTAATTAAGATGTCTGTCAGTTTGCATAGACCAGTTCATCAAACATGAATCTATGTGTTGCTGTGAAGGTATTTTGTAGGTGTGTTAACTTTTAGAATAAATTGATTTTAATGTATAGGAGACTGTTCTTAAAAAATGTGGGAGAGCCCACTCAATCAGTTGGAAGGCCTTAAAAGCAAAAACTTAGGTTTTCTGGGGAAGAAATTGTGCCTCATGACTGTAACATAAATCCCTGCCTAGATTCTAAATAGCTGACTTGCCCTAAAGATTTCTGATTGCTTGAGCCAAGACCTTAAAACAAATCTCTTTACATGTAAAAGATAAAAGAAACATTATATATAAAAATTACTTTTTCTTGCCATCAAGTTGACTGACTCACAGTGATAGTATGGATCTACTTACCTAAACAAAATGGAGTCGGTTTAATCATTAGGTCTCATTTGAGGACCCTGAAAATGAAGAAGTTTAAAAATTAGCTGAGATGACTTTATGGTCCTAGAAGAACAGGTCAAAGGGAATAGGCCACGCTTAAACCCACCCAGATAGTTATTTTAGGAATTAAGCAGCTAAGCCCCTAAAGGTAGAATGTTTGAAGAAGTTTATTGATTTCTTGTTTCTTTTTCCAAAGAATGCTATCTTTACGTTAAAAGAGACTAACTGTACATCCAAATGTAACTTACCCTATATAATTTGCCTGATCTTTTTGAAAGACTGGACAGTCTTGAGAGATTATTCTACCTGTCCTCTACACTGCTGGCTTTCGGTTAATAACGCTTGGATTGGATCGCTCCCTTTCTCTCCTATTGACTACAGTGACAGGCGGCAAACCCTAGTTTCGGTTTGACAACAATGGTGACC
>NW_006408717.1:5749030-5754308 GCF_000296735.1 Chrysochloris asiatica
CAGCAGTTCGAAACTACCAGCTGTTCAGCGGGAGAAAGATGAGGCTTTCTGCTCCCGGAAAGATTTACAGCCTTGGAAACCCTATACAGGGTCACTATGAGTAGGAACCGACTCCACGGCACACAACACCAACAACATAACCTTCCAAGGAGTCCTGAAGAGACACTGTGGGTTAATGGGCTGGACTGCAAAGTTGGTTTGAACCGCCAAGTCAGCTGTTCAAACTCACCAGTTGCTCCTTGAAAACCCTATACAGGGTTGTGATGGGTCAGAACTAACTCAACAGCACTTAACGACAGCAACAAATAACCTTCTAAGCTGACCTGTTTTTAAAAGTGCCCCAATGAGAGTAAGACAACCCTCCACTGATATCAAAAACGTCTTTAAACACAATTTCTTTGCAATAAAGTGTAAACTGTAACTTTAGTAGTAATACTTTTTTTCCCCTAACTTTTATTGTGGATTGTAGATGTACAGACAAGATCGTTAGTTTTACATGAAATAAACCGTACACTTTGTTT
The DNA here is from genome assembly GCF_000296735.1 of Chrysochloris asiatica. Lineage (NCBI taxonomy): Eukaryota > Metazoa > Chordata > Mammalia > Afrosoricida > Chrysochloridae > Chrysochloris > Chrysochloris asiatica. Next base: position 5,749,552 of record NW_006408717.1, read on the forward strand.
CATCTCAATGATTATAATCCTCTCCATGTAACAATAGCTATCTTACTTTCTCCTTATGTTTCCTCTTTCCATTCCACCCTCCTTTCTATTTTGTTTCAACTTTGTCCTTAGGTAAATGCTGCCTTTTTGATCTTGAATGATTCACCATTCCATGGTGAGTGTACCTTACTAATGTTGTCCCCTCTATAATAACTGATTCCATGGTACTTAACAACAAGCAAAAAACACTGCTTGGCTAAAATTTGAGCCACAAGGAGGAGTTCATTTCCATACCTGAAGGGTAGTAAAGGGCAATTGTTTCAGGTTCCTCCCATCTCTTACTGACCAGTAAGTCCATTTTTGTTTTTGTTTTTATATAATTTGAATTTTGTTGCACAATTTCTCCCACTCCATCCAAGACCTTCTAATATGATCCCTTTCACAACAGTTGTTGGTGATAGCCAGGCACCATCTGGTTCTTCTGATCTAAAAGTCATGGTGACTGATGTTCACATGTTTCATTTGTCCATTGAACAAGTTGATTCTAAGCATCTTCAATTTTTACCACTCTTCTTTCTTCTGCACATGGAGAAATCAATAGTTGCACCTTAGAAAGCAGCTCATGAGCTTTTAAGATCCCAGATGCTATTCACCAAAGTAGGATTTAGAACGTTGTCTTTGTGAAATATGTTATGCCAGTTGATCATGGTGTCTCTTGAGACCATGGGCATAAGCTTCCAGGCCCAGCAACTCATTGCCTTAAGAAGGTATTTGATAATATAAAAGAAATTTTCATCATTTTGCCCACTGTATGCTCCAATACATTCATAATATGTTTGCAGCAAAGGTAAATTCCCATGTACAAATATCTTCTTATCCTTGTACATATACATGTATACATATATTTCCTACTGGTTCTATGAATATTTTCTCTGAAGAATCCAGATTAATACAGACACTTTAGTACATTATTTCATTAAAAAATACCTTTTGCAACTTTACACAAATTCAATTATTGAGTTGTTTCCTTGCTTTTGAACTGCTTCTCTTACAGAGGTTTGGTTAAATCAGGATTACTATCCAGATTTCTAGCATTCTAATTCTATGAATTCTCACTATGCCATACTGCCAGCAACTTTGGACTGTGCTGGTATGCAATATTTGATAAGTTAATGGTACTTGTGTTCATTTGTTATTAAATTCATTTGTTATTAAATTAAATTTCTTGTAGTTTTAGAAGATTCAACTTGAATAGAAAAATAAGGACAAAAGGTACTTAGAATAGAGAGTTCTCATTTTAGAACCTAACTTCTGCTCATTCTTACTGGTACAGCTTTATTTTCCTCCAAGAAATGGTAACCAAAAGGCCAGCAGTTCAAATCCACCCACTGGTCCTTAGAAATCCTATATAGGGTCGCTGTGAGTTAGAACTGACTTAATGGCACACAGAAAAATCAAAAGATTACATTATAAAAAATCAATATGGAAATTCAATTTTTAAATATTATTAAATGTGCATTACAATTAAAAAATTAAAACCTATAAAAGATTCATTTACACTTTTATCTGACAAAGGAACCAAGGATATGCTACTATTGTTGCTGTTAAGTGCGATCAAGTCAGTTCCGACCCATATATGTATATATATTTATGGTGGTGGTGGTTATGTGCCATGGAGTTGGTACTCATAGTGACCCTGTACAATGTTTCTGAGGCTGTAAATCTTTATGGGAGCAGACAGCTTCATCTTTCTCCCATGGAACAGCTGACCCTGACGCTAGCAGCCCAATTAAATTTGTAACCACTACACAACCAGAACTCCATATATATAAAGAGAGAGAGACAGAGACAGAGAGAAGAAGAAGAAGAAGAAGAAGAAGAAGAAGTCGTCATCCTGATGTGGCACTGTGGGTTAATGCACTGGACTGCAAAGTTGGATTGACCCTCAAGGTAGGCAGTTCAAGCTCAGGGTCAACATGGGTCAGAACTGACTTGAATATATATATCTATATATGTATCTATCTATTGATGGATCGATCGATAGATACACACACACAGACACACACACACATATATATATATGTCTGGTATGGTAAAGTGGAGAGAGAGTTCTGGTCTGGTGTGGTAAGGCAGATAATGAGAGAGTTCTGGTCTGATGTGGTAAGGCAAATTAATACCCTGCATGGCAATGTGGGTTTTCAATCACAAGGTTGGCATATATATATATATATCGAGAGAGAGAGAGAGAGAGCTCTGGTGGCATAGTGGTTGAATCAAGCCGTTAACCTCAAGGTCATTAGTTCGAAACTACCAGCCATTCCATGAGAGAAAGATGAGGCTTTCTGCTCCTGTAAAGATTTACAGCCTATGCAGTCACTATGCTCAGAGCCAACTCCAAGGCACACCATCTATCTATCTATCTATGTATCTATCTATCTATCTATCCTCCTGGTGTGATGCTGTAGGATCAGCACTGGCTAGCAAACCAAAAGGTCAGTAGTTCAAACCCACCAGCTGCTCCTTCAAATCCCTGTACATGATCAGTATGAGTCAGAACCTACTCCATGGCCCTTAAAGAAAACAATGGAATAAGGTTCCAAGGAACAGCTATTGGGATATATATTTTATCACCAGTCATTATGTTCAGCTTGAAGGACATATGAAACCATGGAAAATGCATTGGAACAAATTATTATTTTTATCATTATGGTAATATATCTTCATTTCAAGAAGTAGTCATCCAGTATGAATAAATATTGAGAAGAAAAGTTCATGGAGTGGTTATTTCTTAGTATTAAATTACTATTTTTTCACTAACCATTGTAGAATTCATTCTCAATTTGTCAGTTTTACTTGCTTCATTTACTAAATGTTTCCCCAAACTGCAAAGAAGGACAATCAGTTCTTTCTTTCCTTTAAAAGTGTCCAGGCTTCCCTTTCTTTATCCCTCTGCTGCTTGCCTTAGGGTCATTTCATGCTTAAAAGCTTTGGATTGATTTCTGTGCCAATGGTGCTTCTATTTGCCATCTGTTGGCTGAGGAATTGCTATACATTGAAAGTCAGGAAGGATAGCATAGAAGGACTTTATGGACATTTGGGTAAATAGGGCAGAGCAACTATCAAAGCACTTTATACTGATTCATGAATGTGAATAGCTAAAATAAAATCTGAGTTTTCGATACCATTTGACATCTTAAAATACATGAAAGTATTAAAGCAAAGAAAAAAAACAGTTTTGGTGTTAGAGATATTATTTATAAGAATGCACATAGAATTTTAGTATCTCTTGGGATTTTTGAAAGTAGAGAATTAGAAAAAACAACTCTTTTCATAATTTTCCATAACATCTAATTTGTCAAGCAAGTTATTACCGGAGAAAGGAAAATGAACACATTTAACTGGAAAGAAAAGAAAAAGCAACCCCAAACTCTCTAGCCTATTCATCAGCTTATTACCACCATGAGGGCAAACTTAACTCTTCAATGGCATGTAAAATGTTACCTAAAATAGGGAAAGCTAGGTGAGCAACTTGGAAAATATTTGCAATTTAATTGTATGCCTTTTAAAAATTAAAATGAAAAGCCTCTTAAAATAATGCTTTAATATATTTCTAGTCTTAAAAACTCAAAGGGAATAAATTGTGGCAAATTTTATTCTATAAATTACTTTCTTAGCTTTCTAGATAAACACATACATACATACACATGGCTATACATTTTCACATTCACACTCATATTTGAAAAACCACCAATGAAAAGCATTACTTATTTGTTCATGTGTCTGCAATTCTTGGAGTTCTCTCTTCCTTCTCCTCCCATCACTTCTTCATATGTTTTGCCTTATTTTTTATGTATTTCCTTTCCAGTTCTCCTGTGACTCTGTGCACATCCTTATGGTGGAGCCCAGCCAATGGCAACCATTGTTCCCATGATATTTACTACCTCAATTAAATCAGTCTGTAACAGGACTGTACTTCCAAGAAATCTCTTCCCACAGCAGTAACTACTCCCACAAAAAAATACATTTGCCTAATATTTCAACATCTGGAAAATCTGTGGAGGTTGCAGCTTATGATCCAGAGTCAAAACAACAAAGACATGAGGCAATGAAGAAGAAGCAACTCAGGATATTACAAATATAAGGAGTTTATGACCCAACCCACCCATGTGCTCCCTAAAGGAGTTCAGCAAAATATATTTTCTTTTCTGAAGATTTGATTCTCAGCAGAAAAGGATCAAAATGATTATGGAAATTTAGAGCTGAAGGAGACTTTAGAGACCATATGTTCTTTGTGGATTAAATTATGTCCTTCCCAGTCCACACCCAAAGACATGTGTTTGTATCTTACTACCTATATCTATGGATATAATTCCTTTGGAAAATGAGTTTCCTTTGTTATGTTAATTAGGCCATGCATGAGTAGAATGGGTTCTAAATCTAATCACTTTGAATTATAAAAAGAGATTAGACAGAGACACACACAGGTGAAAACAGATATTAAGTTAGGATTCTAAAAGAACTAAAGAACTTGAAAGGTGACCCAAAAGGAAAAAAATGGACATAACTCTGACCCTGATTTGAACATGCAACTTTCAGAACTATGAGAAAATAAATTCCTACTATTATTTAAAAGCAATCACCAATGGCATTACTTTATGACAGCATTAAGTAGAAAAGAACACGAGTCATATGACCAATAAAAATTTTAGAGATGATAATCCAGAATGAAAACTGAAAACCCAAAAGATCGTGACTTTAAATTATAGATTTTTTTTTTT
>NW_006408717.1:5755873-5762107 GCF_000296735.1 Chrysochloris asiatica
TTCTGCTGTGCATGGGGTCGCTATGAGTTGGTTCCAACTCGATGGCACCTGACAACAACAACAACATGTATATATGGAATTCTGGTGGTGCAGCACTGACCTAAAAGTTAATGATTTTATTCCTATGGTCACTCCCCTGGAGAAAGATTTGGCAGTCTACTTCTGTAAGGGTTACAACCTTGGAAATCCCTATGGGTCAGTTCTACTCTATCATGTTTGGTCACTATGACTTGGAATCAACATGATGGCAATGATATATATATGTATTTGACACATATATGAATCTTGCCACTAGTCTTCCGTCAGTTTGTTGTAATGTTGTGTTGCTGTGAAGCTGGAAGCTATGCCACCAGTATTTTAAATTATAGCATGGTCACGCAAGGTGGACAGGTTTCAATGGAGTTTGCAGACTAAAACAGACTAGGAAGAAATAGAGACAGATTACGTATGAATGTTTGGTAGTAGTGGTGGTGTTCCATGGAGTCGGTTCTGACTTAGCAACCCTGCATAGGGTTTCTGAGTCTGCAAACCTTTAAGGAAGCAGAAAGCATTATCGTTCTCCAATTGAACAGCTGGTTGTTTCAAACTGCTGACCTTGAGGTTAGCAGCCCTACTCCTAACCACTACACTACCAGAGCTCCTTATGAAGGTTTAATAATTGAAAAGCTTATGAATAGCAGTAGGACATTATCAGATATAATGCTGACAAGAAGCCCAACTAACTGGAAGAGATCCATATTTGTGCCCATTCCAAAGACTTATTGTTATCAGGTGCTGTTGAGTTGGCTCTGACCCATAGTGACACTATGTACAACAGAACAAAGCACTGCCCAGTTCTGGGCCATCCTCACAATTGCTATTACGCTCTAGCCCATTGTTGCTGCCACTGTGCCAATCCTTCTTGTTGGGAGTGTCCCTCTTTTTTCTGTCCCTCCATTTTACCAAGCATGTCCTTCTCCATGGACTGAACACTCTTGATAATATGTCCAAAGTATGAGAGACAAAGTCTCACCATCCTAGTTTCTAAGGAACATTCTGATTGTACTTTTTCTAACATAATTGTTTGTTATTCTGGCAGTCCATGGTACATTTAGTATTCTTCTCCAACACCATAAGACAAATACATCAACGTTTCGATAGTCTTCCTTAACCTAAAGAGAGGTGACATCATGATAAATTCAAGAAAAGAATGAAGTTGACAAAGACTTCATTTTGCTTGTATCCACAATCAATGATCATTGAAATAGCAGTTAAGAAACCAAATGACATAGTGCATTAGGCAAATCTGCTGCACAAGAACTACTTAAAAGTGATCAAGAACAAAGATGTCATTTTGAGGACTAATGTGTGCCTAACTCAAACCGTGGTATTTTCAATTCTGGCATATGCATGTGACAGTTAGAATTGATGCATTTGAATTATGGTCTTGGAGAAGAATATTAAAAGTACCATGGACTGCCAGAAGAACAAACAAATCTGTCTTCAAAGAAGTGCATCCAGAATACTCCTTCTAAGTCAGGATGCTGAGACTTAATTTCTCATATTTTGGACATATTATCAGGAGGGATCATTCCTGGATAAAGACATCATGCTCAACAAAATGGAGGGTCAGTGAAAAAAGGAAGCCAACAAGATGGCTTGGTACACTGGCAACAGCAATGGGCTCAAGGAGCACACTACTTGTGAGGATGGTGTAGGACCAGGAAGTGTTATTGTCCGCTGTTCATAGAGTCTCTAACAGTTGGAATTGACCTGATGGTACTGAACAAAAATAACAATGTAGCTTTATTTTTGATGGCTGAGATTTTTTTTTTCTACTTATATAACAAAATCAAGATGGCTTTATGCTCTTTGTAGAACTAACTCATATATATGTGTGTGTGTGTGTGTGTGTGTGCGTGTGTGTGTGTCAAAAATTATCCACACTCTGGCTGTAGAATTCATTTTAATCAACCAATAGAAAAGATAAATACATCATTTTTCAATATAATCACCTTGATTTTTAATACACTTTGTCCATCTGTCAACAACCTTTTGTATTCCCTTACTAAAAAATGGTTTAGGCTTTGAGCTTTGAGCCACAAATGCACTCCTGTCCTTCGTTACTTCATCAGAGGTGAATCTTCATCCTTGAAGTGCTGATTTCAGGAGACCAAAAAGAAGAAAGTCCAATGGACCAAGATCAAAATTATGGGGAGGATACTTTAGCACCTCAGAATAGAGTTTTTGCTGCATGTGAACAGTGTAGACAGAGGTGTGGAGATGTGCATTGTCATGCAAGATCAAAATGTCCTCTGCTTTTAATTCCAAGTTTAGGCTTTAGCTCTTCAGTGAGCATCTCACTGTAAGGAGCACCATTGATTATTGAACATTTTCCTGGTGGTGATGGTTATGTGCTGTGGAATTGGTTCCGATTCATAGCAACCCTATGTAGGACTTTGGACGCTGTATATCTTTGAGAGAGCAGAAAGCTTCATCTTTCTTCTGTGGAACACTGGTAATTTCGAACTGCTGACCTTGATGTTAGCAGCCCGACAGGTAACCACTATACTAACAGAACTCCTTTTTTTCCTGACAGTGTTTCATTATTGGCTCTTGAGAATTCCAGAAAATGTAAGCATCAATTTTGCAGCTAATGGTTGACTTTTGAACTATTTTTTGGTTGGCAATTGAGGATGTTTCCATTCCATGCTCTACTGTTTACTCTCAGGCTCATAGTGATGAATCCATGTCTCATCACAAGTAATGATTTTTTAAAATAAACTTTTACTTTTCATTGAGGTCCAAATTTTGTTTGCAAATGTCCAAATGCTACTGTTTATGATCTTCTGTGAGTTTTTTCAGTACCCATCTCACATAGACTTTTCTAAACCAAGACCGTTGTGGATTATTTCATAGGCAGAGCCATCCCTGATTTGCAAAGTATTTGCCACATAATTCACTGTCACTTTACTATTCAACAAAATAATTTCATGTGCATGCTCAATGTTGTCATCAGCTGTGAGATGTGAATGGGAGTTTTAATACAACCAGAGTACGGATAATGTTTAACTAATCTTCATACAATTATACAACACATAAATTATATATATCTATATCTATATATATATATAGTCCTGGTACAGTGCTGTTTAAGAAGCACAGGATTGCAAGTTCAGTTTGAATGGCAAGGTCAGCAGTTCAAAGTTGCAACCACTCCTCAGGAACCCTAAACAGGGTCACTGTGAGTCAGAATTGACTCAAAGACATTAAACAACAATTGTGTAGATATTAAGTGATTTGTTTGTAAATTTAAATTTACTACTTTAAAAAAAATTAGTGGACACCAACTACTCCAGGTTTAAACATTACTAGCTGCTCCTTGGAAACCCTATACAGAGTTGCTATGGGTCAGAATTGACTCGACATCACTCAACAACAATAACAATATGTTCATGTAAAGCTAGGGGCCCCCAAGCATCATACTTGTATTGGAATTGGAAAGATTCACGAACTACGAAATATAATTGAATTTGTGTTTTGCCATTTGCTACATTTCTGAGCTTTTTCAAGTCACTTTTCCTATCTAGAACACACATGAAAAATGATGAGCTTATACCAGATCATCTTTAGGGTCTGCTCCAACTCTATGTTTCTTTGGGATTATGTTGAAAATAAGGAATCAACATTTAAATCAAGGAAAGGAGATAAAACATCAGTCAAATAATCCAGGTCATTTGGGTTTGAGTGGAGAGAAAGTGGATACCAAAATTAATAGGTACCTTCCAGATTAAAATCATCACTTCTCTCAAAGACAATATTTATGAAGGCAGATGAGGGGGAGGAGGGGGAACTTTCCTGAAGTCTCATTTTTGCATGGACAAGCAACCTACATCAGACATAATATGAATCTGAATACAAATTAGAATCCTATAGGTTCAGCTATCTATCTCATTCCCTTTCTTGTGGTTGATCATTTTGAGAGCCAGAAGATTAAAGGAGATTAAAAGTCTCCTTAAAGAATATCTAACTTTTGTTTACTTTTTATATATTGATTGGTCAAAATAACTGAAAACTTTATACTTCAAATTTTGAGAGTCTAGATATAAACTCCAGCACTCATCTGTCAATTTGTTGTACTGCGGTGACTTGCGAGTTGCTGTAATTCTGGAAGTTTTGCCACTGGTATTTTAAAAACCAGCAGGGTCACCCATGGTTTCAGATGAGCTTCCAGATGAAAACAGACTAGGAAGAAGGAGAGGCAAACTACTTCCGAATATTTAGTCATTGAAAACCTTATGACTAGCAGAGAAACACTGCCAGATATAGTGCCAGAAAATGAGCCCCTTAGGTTGGAAGGCATTTAAAATATAACTGGGGAAGAGCTTCCACCTCAAAGTAGAGTTGACTGTGATGATGTGAATGGAGTAAAGCCTGTGAGGAAAGCCCTCAGGACCTCCATTTGCTGATGGGGCACAACTCAAAATGAAGAGGAACAGCTGTAAACATCCATTAATTATCAGAACATGGGATATATGAAATATGAATCTAAGAAAATTGGGAATTGTCAAAACTGAAATGGAATGCATAAACATCAATATCTTAGGCATTAGTGAGCTGAAATGGACTGGTATTGGCCATTTTGAATCAGACAACCACATGGTTTACTATGCCAGGAATGACAAATTGAAGAGGAATGGTGTTGCATTCATCCTCAAGCAAAACATATCAAGATCAGTCATGATGTGTACTGCTGTCTGTGATAGGATAATATCCATGCACATACAGGGAAGGTCAGTTAATACCACTGTTACTCAAATGTATGCACCAACCACTAAAGTCAGTGAGGATGAAATAGAAGAATTCTACCAACTTCTTCAATCTGAAATTGGTCAAATATGTAATCAAGATGTATTGATCATAATGGAAGAATGGATAAACAAACTTTGGTACATAAACGCAATGGAATATTATGCTACCTTGAAGAATAACAAGGAAGCTTATAGCTTCCTTGTTATTAACATGGATGAACCTTGAGGACATTATGCTGAGTGAAATTAGTCAGTCACAAAAGGGTAAATTTTGCATAAGACCATATCGTAAAAGCTTAAGAAAATATACCCATACTAAAGGCGGGGGAAAGATACATATTTGTTGGTTACCTGAGGGGATAGGTTGGGAAGATTTGGGGGAAGTGAAGGGAGGTGACTGTAGAGCATAGGGTAGGGGGCAGATACATCATAGTTTAGGTGTTGGAGAGGACAATACACAAGAAGGGGGGGTGAAGAACAAGGTAGATAAGTGAATACAGACAGATTTGCGTGGACTAAGTGGGACAGAGGTAAATAGTGATGCATGCTCACATTTGGAACAGCAGAGCTCTGTGATACAGGGATCAAGGCATAGCATGAAGATGGAAAATAATACTAACATACCTGACTGTCTTATGAATATTGGTTTCCCTTGCCTACTATTGTAAAAAAGACACTTGAGTGGGATAGAAAGGAATGTCAGAAAAAATGGTTGCAGAAAACTTGTAAGCCTGTCTTCAGCCTATAACTAATCAGAATACCTAAAAAGTTCTAAGGAGCTCTGGTAGCGTAGTGGTTACAAATCGGGCTGCGAACCACAAGGTCAGCAGCTCAAAACTACCAGCCACTCCACTGGAGAAAGATGAGGCTTTCTGCTCCCTTAAAAATTTACAGCCTCAGAAACCCTACCGACTCGACGGCACTTAACAACAACAACAAAATGGGTTCTACAACTTGCTCAGTGAAATAGGCCTCTTGTGGAGACTTTGCAATGTATAGGACCTTAAGTGGAATTCTGAGCCCCATCCAGAACCTTCTGAGATGGGACATTGCCTCTAGAAAAGACAAACATCTGCCTGGGACAACTAGAGTGACAGATGATACATCTTCAAAGAAAGATCATCAGGAAAAACCCAAAACAAAAATGGTGGTATGATTGACTACTACTACAAGAATAAGCAAGGTTTTTTTGCTGTGAAGCCATCAAGGCAAGCAATCAAGTCCCTTCAGGACAAACCCCCTCTAAGACTGAAACTCAAAGGGAACACATGAGCAGGCATGCAAGCTAGCTGGCGACCACAATGGTATACTGGTGAGTGGAAGAAGTGGAAAGGCGGCAGTGAAGAAATGTGCTGAGTTCCACCATGTTTCCTAGACTCCAGTTGACCTGGAGATGAGAGAGAGAAGAGGAAGGGCTGGTTGGTCCAAAGTGTGGTGAGACCTG
>NW_006408717.1:5763402-5769420 GCF_000296735.1 Chrysochloris asiatica
ATCCACATCTCCTTTCATCAACTCCACACAGGCAGATTCAACACTACTCAGTGGAGATTCTACCTTGGTCTCACCCAAGTTGTCGGCTCCAGGCCTCCAAGCCTGGCAGATTTAAAAGTACATACATGATTTCTTACTTATACTACAAGTTCCACTAGCTATAAGCCTTCAAACTTTTAAAATATTCCTACTTATGTGGTTCCAAGTTTTGAAGCTCTGCCCTGAATCTTCTTTGCCTGGTATTCTGTGGTATTGCTGATGGTGAACCTCACTGCACACCACCCTAGTCACGATCAGACCCCGCCTCCTCAGGAGTAGTTAATCTTACACTTCAGAAACAGAGTACCCAAGGACCCTCATGGGACAAGATCACAAGTGGAATGGGGGATCTTTTCCAGAGAAGCAGCGACACCAGAGATGGAGGAAGAGATGGGGACATGGAGAAAGGGAGCACCTGGGGATAGTAAATTCATGGAAAGACAGGGACTGAGAGTAGGCATTCAGGAGGCAGATGTGCAGAAGGTAACCTTCAGAGGTTTAAATTATTATATATGTCTGAGTGGTTTTTTTTGTTTATTTTTAAAGAGCTAAAATGAATAGTGAAAAATACTGTTAACTGATGGTACATGGAGGGGATTATAATCACTGTAATGAAACAAAGTATATGATTTGCTGAAGGCAAAACTGATAATTTATCCTGTAACCTTACATTCAATTCACAATAAAAACTTAAAAAAAAAAAAAAAAAAGATGTACTGATCATTACTGGTGATTGGGTTGCAAAGGTTGGAAACAACGAGGAAGGATCAGTACCTGGAAAATATGACCTTGGTGATGGAAAATATGCAGGAGAGCGCATGGTAGAATTCTGCAAAACCAATGATTTGTTCATTTCCAATACCTTCTTTAGACAGCATAAGAGACGGTTATACACATGGACCTCACCAGATGGAATACATAGAAATCAAATTGACTGTATCTGTGGAAAGAGACAGTGCAAAGGCTCCATATCATCAGGCCAGGGGTAGTTTGTGGAACAGACCATCAGTTCATAACATGCAAATTCAGACTGAAGCTGAAAAAAAATGAAAACAAGTCCACGAGAGCCAAAACATGACCTTGAATATATCCCAACTGAATTTAGGGATCATCTGAAGAACAGATTTGATACATTAAACACCAAAGACCAAAGACCAGAAGAGTTTTGGGATGACATCAAGAACATCATACATGAAGAAAGCAAAAAGTCATTAAGAAAATAAGAAAGAAGGAAAAGATCAAAATGGATGTTAGAAGAGACACTGAAACTTGCTCTCCAGTGAAGAGATGCTAAAGTAAATGGAAGAAATGAGGAGATACAAGAGTTGAACAGAAAATTTCAAAGGTCAGTTTGAGAAGACAAAGTATAATATTACAATGAAATGTCCAAAGATCTGGAGTAGAAAACTAAAAGGGGAGAACAAGCTCAGCATTTTTCAAGCTGGAGTAACTGAAGGAAAAATTCAAGCCTTGACTTCCGTTATTGAAGGATTATCTGGGTAAATTATTGAATGATGCAGAGTCACTGTACCAAAAGGAAATGGTTGTTGTTCAACCATTCAAGAGGTAGCATATGATCAGGAGCCAATGATATTAAAGGAAGAAGTCTAAGATGCATTGAAGGAGTTGGCAAAGAACAAGGCACCAGGAATTGATGCAATAAAAATTGAAATCTTTCAGGAAAGTGAGGAGGCACTGGAAGCACTCACTTATTTATAAAGAAATTTGGAATACTCATATCTGGCCAATTGATTGGAAGAGATCTATATTTGTGCCTATTCCAAAGAGAGGTGACCCAACAGATTGCAGAAATCATCGAACAGTTTCTTTGATATTCCATGCGAGTAAAGTTTTACTAAAGTAATGCAAAAACAGCTCTAAGCACACATTGAGAGAGAATTCCAAAGGTTCAAATTGATTCAGAAGAGTATGTGGAATGAGGAATACCATTGCTGTTGTCCAATGGATCCTGGCTGAAAGCAGAGAATACCAGAAATATGTTTACCTGTGCTTTATTGACTATGCAAAGGCGTTTGAGTGTGTGGATCATGACAAGATATGGACAACATTGTGAAGTATGAGTATTCTGGAACACTTAATTCTGTTCAAGAGGAATCTGTTCATGGACCAAGAAGCAGTTGTTTGAACAGAAAATGGGAACACTGAATGGTTTAAAATTAAGGAAGGTGTATGACAGAGTTGTATTCTTTCACCATACTCATTCAACCTGTATGTTGAGGAAATCATCCTAGAAGATGGGTTATATGAAGGCAAACATGGCATTAGGATTGGAGGAAGACTCATTAACGACCTGTGAAATGCAGATCTTGATTGCTGAAAGTGAAGAGGACCTAAATACTTTCTGATGAAGTTCAAAGACTGTAGCCTTTGGTATGGATTGCATTTTAGTGTGAATAAAACAAAAATCCCCACCACTGGACCAATAAATGATATTCTTATCAACATAGAAAAGATTGAAGTTGTCAAGGACTTAATTCTTCTTGAATCACCATCAAAACTCATGGAAGCAGCAGTCAAGAAATCTAATGACATATTGCATTAGTCAAATCTGTTACACAAGACCTTTTTAAAGTGTTGAAGAGGGAAGATGTCAGCTTGAGGACTAAGGTGTGCCTGGCCCAAGCCATGGTATTTTCAATAACCTCATACGCATGCAAAAGCTGGACAGTGAATAAGGAAGGCTGTAGAAGAATTGATGCATTTGAGTTATTGTATTGGAGGAGGATATTGAAAGTACAATGCACTGCCAAAAGAACAAACAGATTTATCCTGGAAGAATTGCAGCCAGGGGGCTCCTTGGAGGCCAGGATAGCCAGATTTTGTCTTTCATACTTTGGTAATATTGTTAGGAGAAATCAGTCACTGGAGAAAGATATCGTGTTTCGTTAGTGGAAGGGCAGAGAAAATGAGGAAGAACCCCAGAGAGATCGATTGACAAAGTGACAGCATCAATTAGTTCAAGCCTAGCAAAAAGTGTGAGGTTGGCCCAGGACCGGGCAGTGTTCGTTCTGTTGTGCATAGGGTAACTATGATTTGGTATGACTCGATGGCACCTAACAACAACAACAAGATTTCAACTAGTTATGTTTAAGACTAGTTCTTAAGTGCTTAATGTATCCTTTAGGACACTGAATACTATGGCCCCATTTCCATATTAAGCCCTCTCTTAAAATCTCTTCTCTGCTCATTAACTTCCACATTGGGCTTCTATTAGTGCTGAAAATACTCCAGGTGTTACACAATTTCAGTGTTTCTGAAAGAATATGCATTTAATCAAAAATTTTAAAATGTGCTTAGTATCAATAATAAAAATGTTCCCTAATTCTTATAATGAGAAAAAATTCTGAAATTTATGAAAGAAAGTTTGTGCTGCAAATTTGATTTCCATTCTCCAAAGTTAGCCATTTCCAATATTTTAGCTATTTGTTCTAGTATGATCTTTCATGTTTCTGAATTGTTGTTGTTGTTGTTAAGGGCCTTTGAGATGGTTCCAACTCATAGCGACTCTGTATAGGATTTTCAAAAAGATTTCAAAATCTTGTTGAAAGATTGGAGAAAGCAGTGGGCTGCCTGGAGGCTGTATTCCAAGTCTCTCATATGCACCCGGACAGGGAGACAGTTCTTCAAAAGGAGTAGCTCCACATGTACAGGCATTTGACTCCTAGCTAGCTGGTCCAGTGGCAGAGTACCTGAAGATCAGTAAAGAGATTGGAGGAGATGTGCAGAAACATGCAGAGATGGTCCACACAGGTCTGAAATTGAAATGAGCTCTCCTGGTTATAGCCTCTCAGGGCCAGCAAGCAGCAGGCAAGAAACTTTCTGAATTGTTGACACCCATCTCAGAGCAGATCCAAGAAGTGATAACTTACAGGAGAAGAACTGAGGCAGCAAATTATTCAATCACTTGTCAGCTATCAGCAAAACCATCCAAGCCCTGGGTTGGATAGTTATGGCTCCCAAACCTGGTCCCTACGTGAAAGAATGAAATGATGCTGTCACATTTTATACAAACTGAGTCCTCAAGGAGTACAAAGATGTGGTTAAGAAGCATGTGGATTGGGTCAAAGCTTACTTGAGTATATGGGCAGAACTGCAGGGTTATATTTAGGAGCTCCATACCATCAGACTGACCTGGAGCAAAACTGGGCCTGTAGCAAAAGAACTGAGAGGACTGCCAATTGGACCCTCTCCTGGGTCAGGTCCTCCCCCCGCCACCTGGCCCACCTCCCCCACCAGTTCCCACAGTTCCGGCTCAGATGATTCTGCTTCACACTCAGCACTGTTTGCCCAGATTAATGCCCTGAAACATGTATCTGATGACATGAAGACTCACAGAAACCTCCGCCTGGAAAACTCACACCAGTCCTGTTCACAGTGGCCCAAAACAATTCTCTGCACCTAAACCAGGAGTTAGTCCCTCACACAAACCAGCTGCAAAGAAGGAGCCAGCTCTACCTGAACGGAAGGGTGAGAAGTGGAGAGTGGAAAATCAGGAGAATGTTTCCAACTTGGTGACGGATGATACAGAGCTGAAACAGGTGGCTTACATTTACAAGTGTACCAATACAACATTGCAAATCAAGGACAAAATGAATTCTGTTACAGTAGATAACTGTAAGAAACTCGGTCTGGTGTTTGATGATTGGAGGGCATTGTGGAGATAATCAATAAAAGAGATGTCAAAGTTCAGATACTGGGTAAAGTGTCAACCATTTCTATTAACAAAACAGATGGCTGCCATGCTTACCTGAGCAAGAACTCCTTGGACTATCAGATAGTCAGTGCCAAATCTTCTGAGATGAATGTCCTTTTTCCTATAGAAGGTGGTGACTTTCATGAGTTCCCTGTCTCTGAGCAGTCCAAGACACAATGGAATGGGCAGAAGTTAGTCACCACAGTGACAGAAACTGCTGGATAAGCAAAGCACCACTGGATTCTTTGCCCACTCCTTTCACACAATGGGATAAATCTGTATCAAGACAGTTCTTTTCTAGATTTCCTCTACCTTTCTGCTCTTAGACTGCTTCTCTGCTCTGAGAAGCACAGCTACTGACCTTCACTGAAATATACCTCAGGCTGAAATTTGGGGTGGGATAGCAGGTCAGTTGATTATCAGCAGGAAGGTGCAGCTTTTCCATATAAGCCCAACACACTATCGGTTTATTCTTATGGAATTGCAGATAAGAATTGGTAGGTTTTCACTTTCAGCTTTTGCAGATTATTCTCTAAGGCTTTGAAAAAGAATAAAACAGTCCCTAGAAATTAACCAATCAGAATGTTCACAGTAACTAACCTTATACAGGATTGTTATGAGTTGGAATCTACTTGAAAGCACTTAGCAATGACAATATATGGTAACAACAACAATACTTAAGTGCCATCGAGTCAGTTCCGATTTGTAGCAACCCTGCATAGGTTTTCGAGGAGTGATTGGTGAATTTGAGTCAGGCTGCTATCCTCAAGGTCAACAGTTCGAAACTACCAGCCATTCTGATAGAACTGTGATGTACTATCCCAGATGCCACTCATCCCCATCCCCATGGTAACCACCCACAACCACAGGTAGAAGAAGATAACTAAATAAGGAGACAAAATGAAAAACCTATGAGCTACGAGAATGTCAGAGATGGACATTTTAAAGAATAAATAATCCCTAGACAGCCAGGTTACTTTCAAAAACCTCATATGTATGCAAAAGCTGGACTGTGAATAAGGAAGACTGAAGAAGAATTGATGCTTTTGAGGTATGGTATTGGAGGAGAATATTGAAAGTACCATGGGTTGTCAAAATAACCGAAAGATCCATTTTGGAAGAAGTGCAGCCAGAGTGCTCCTTGGAGGCCAAGATGGCCAAACTTCGTTTCTCATACTTTGGATATATTGTCAGGAGGGATTAGTTGCTGGAAAAGGATATCATGTTTGGTATGGTGGAGGGTCAGAGAAAAAGAGGAAGACCCC
>NW_006408717.1:5771167-5784366 GCF_000296735.1 Chrysochloris asiatica
ACTCCATATATATTTGTGTGTGTGTGTGTATGTATAATAACACCACCATATAGCATATACCACCTAGTTACTGAAAAATTGGAAGTTTGACTTGTTAGAGGTTTGAGTCCATCCGGTGTTGACTCAAAAGAAAGGCCTGGTCTAGTGATCTACGGATGGAAGTGCAGCCTTTGTAACTGCTAAGCAGCATGGGACCACTATGAATCAGAACCAACTCAATGGCAATTGATTATATATATATTACATAATACAAGGTCACTATGATTAGGAACAAATGCCACGGAACTTAACAACAACAACAATAATACATATATGGAGTCTTGGTGTGGCC
Source organism: Chrysochloris asiatica (assembly GCF_000296735.1). Taxonomy (NCBI): domain Eukaryota; kingdom Metazoa; phylum Chordata; class Mammalia; order Afrosoricida; family Chrysochloridae; genus Chrysochloris; species Chrysochloris asiatica. The sequence goes on from NW_006408717.1 coordinate 5,771,499, forward strand.
TTGGGCTGCAAAGTCAGTTTGAGTCACAAGGTCAATGGTTCAAGCTCACCAGCTGCTCCTTGGAAACCCTATATGCAAGGTTGCTAGGGGTTGGAACTGACTTGAAGGCACTTAACAACAACAATACTTATATACACTGGACACACACATATGTATGAGTGTGCGTGTGTGTATATATATTGAGCTCTGGTAGCGTAGTGGTTACCGGTTGGGCTGCTGACATCAAGGTCACCAGTTCGAAACTACCAGCAATCTGCGGGAGAAAGATCAGGCTTTCTGCTCCTGTAAAGATTTACAGCCTTGGAAACCCTATACAGAGTTAGTTGCTGGGATCAGAACTGATTCGACGGCACTCAACAGCAATTCCTTGAGCAATGTTTTTCCCCAATGTTTTATGTGAAGTTTGGACTTCTGCCTTCAGTACTATTATATCTTGATCATGTTTCCTCCTTAAACAGTTGAACACTAAACATTTATTTTTGGTACAGTGACTCTTTGTGAACGATGAAAAGTTAATTCGAACTCAACCATAAGAATCAGGTATGAATCTGAGCAGACAGAATGTTACAATGTCCATCCCTGCTTGCTGATCTGGATCAGTGGGCCATGAGAACATTCCTGGGTGGTTGAGATGTAGTTGGTCATCAAGTCCTTAACTTCTGGCCAGCTATTTTTTATCACCAAAAGGGAATGTTATCTCAGGGAAGTGGGGCTTGTAAAAATGTCTGTGGCATCTCCTTTTTCCAGGGCCTGCCTCCAATGGGCCCTTGAAGACAGGCACCTGCCAAAATATAAGGTATGAAACAGGCATTAAGCTCAGGCTACGCTGAAGCTGCAGAGACTCTGTTCTTGCTGGTGCACTAGTGAGAGGCCAACTGGAACCTAGGATGTGGATTCCCGGCCTGGGGATGTTCTTCTCCACAGTCTGGTGATGTATATACATATTATATCATTCTGTTACTTTTCTATATTGCTATAAATCCTTGTCTTAGAAATAAATAAATTCCTTTTTGCTATATTACTGTTGTGATTTGTGTTTGCTGACCTTGAGTAGAGAATATTTTCTATCTTCTTTTGATGCTTTCTGCATCATTTAATGTTTTGCCCTTAGAACCCTTCAATAGTGCAATTGATGCTTGAATTTTTGCCTTGATTCTTTCAGAATAAGAAATGATGAGCTTGTTCTTTCCTTTTGGTTTTCTAACTCTAGGTCTTTGCATATTTCATCATCATACTTTATATGGTCTTCTCAAACTGCTCTTTGACATTTACTGTTCCCCTATATTGAGTCCTCATTTCTACCAGTTGCTTTAGCTTCTGTACGTTCAAGAACAAGTTTCAGAGTCTTTTATGAACTACATTTTATCTTTCCTATCTTTTTAATGTTTTTTTTTTCTTCATGTATGATGCTCTTGATGTCTTCCTACAATTCCCCTGGTCTTCAATCATTAGAGTCAAATCCATCAAATTTGTTCTTGAAATGATTTCTACATTCAGGTAGGATATATTCAAGGTCATATATTGGCTCTCTTTGACTTTCATTTTCTTAATTTTCAGCCTGAACTTGCATATGAGTAATTGTTTGTTTCACAGTTGACATCTTACTTTATTTGGCTGATGATATTGAGCTTTTCTACCATGTCTCCCCACAAATGTAGTCAATTTGATTTATGTATTCCATCTGGTGAGGATCAGGTGTATAATTACCCTTCATATTGTTTATAAAAGGTATTTGCAATAAAAAAGTCATTAGGCTTGAAAAATTCTATCATGAGATCTCCAGCATCATTTCTATCACTTAGGCCTTGTTTTCTAACTACTAAGTCTTCCTCTGTTTCAAGTCTTCACATTCCAATCACCAGTAATTACCAATATACCTTGATCATATTTTTGATCAATTTAAGCCTGAAGAACTTGGTATAATACTTCAAGTTCATCATTACTGGCTTTAGAGGACGGTACATAAATTTTAATAATAGTGATCTTCCTTGTAGACTTAATGCTCATTACATGCACATCTAGAATTGACACTCTGATTCTGTACTTCTGTGAGAGAATAAATTGATTTTTCAAATCTATCCACTTGTCGCATTTCTGTTACAGAAACACTAAATATTTCAGACTTCTATCTATTTGAATAGGCTAGTAAATCAAACATGTTGCTGTAAATCCATTTTGTAGATGTGGATAACATTTAGAACAAACTGATTTTAAGTACAGTTGTTGTTGGTTGTTGTTAGGTGCTATCAAGTTGGTACTGACCCATAGCGATCCTATGCATGCAGAATGAAACACTGTCCAATCCTGGGCCAACCTCACTATTGTTGCCACGCTTGAGTCCATCAATGCTGCCACTTGGCCAATCCATCTTGTTGGGGGTCTTCTTCTTTTTCTCTGACCCTCCACCTTACCAAACATGATATCCTTGTTCAGTGACTAGTCTCTCCTGACAATATGTCCGAAGTAAGAGAGATGAAGTTTGGCCATCTTGGCCTCCAAGGAACACTCTGGCTGCACTTTTTCCAAAATGAATCTATTGGTTCTTTTGGTGGTCCATGGCACTTTCAGTATTCTCCTCTAACACCATAACTCAAAAGCATCAATTCTTCTACGGTCTTCCTTATTCACTGTCCAGCTTTCACATCCATATGAGGTTATTGAAAATACCATGGCTTGGGTCAGGCGCACCTTAGTCCTCAAGCTGACATCTTTGCTCTTCAACAATTTAAAAAGGTCATGTGCAACAGATTTGCCTAATGCAATACATCATTTGGTTTCTTGACTGTTGCCTCCACGAGTGTTGATAGTTGATCCAAGAAGAATGAAGTCCTTGACAACTTCAATCTTTTCTCTGTTGATAAGAATGCTGTTTATTGGTCCAGTGGTGAGGATTTTTGTTTTCTTTACATTGAGATGTAATACACACCGAAGGCTGTGCTCTTTGATCTTCATCAGTAAATGTTTTAAGTCCTCTTCTCTTTCAGCAAGCAAGGTTGTATCATCTGCATGTCGCAGGTTGTTAATGAGTCTTCCTTAAATACAGTAGATGGCCCTTAATAATATGAGTGTTACCCTTTCAATCAGTTGGAAGGCTTTAGAGCAAAAACTGGGGATTCCTGGAAAAGACATTGTCCCTTATGATATAACATCAATTTCTGCCCAGATTCCAGTCTGCTGGCCTGTTGACCTCCTTTCACCAAGAAAGAAGACCTGGGAGTAGAGTGTGTCATGTATATGTCATGCCCCTGCAATGAAAAATTTTAGATGTAGGGCAATATTTATGAAAAGGACCCTGCCTCAGAACTGACAGAGAGAATGTTTACCCTGAATTAGACTTCTAACCTTCTAAAGCATGAGAAAACATTTCTTTGTTTGTTTTTCAAAGTCATCTACTTGCAGTGTTTCTGATATAGTAGTGATAGATAACTAAGGCTCCATCAAGCCTATTCCAAAAGTTTCAATACTTCCAATTTTTGAGAAATCCCTAAATTCTATTTACTACTCACCTATAAATTTGTTTTACTATGGTGACATATGTGTTCCTGTGATGCTGTAAGACATGCCACCAGTAGTTTAAATACCAGCAGGGTCAACCATGGTAGTGGACAGGTTTTGGCAGAGTTTGAAAACAAAGACAGATTAGAAGAAAGAATCTAGTGATCTACTTTAAAAAAATTATGCAAAAATAATCTTATGGCCCACAACAGAACATGATCTAAATCACTTGCTTTGGGCATGTCATCACATGGCAGCTATCACTAGATGAGGACATCATGTTTGGTGATGGAGATGACCAGCAAGGTCATAGGAGAACTTTAGATGGATTGGCACAATAACTGCAATGATGGACTAAAATATACTGTAATTATGAAGAAGATGAAAAAAAAAACCTGGTAACTTCCCCGCCCCCACCCCCCAAGTTGTTTGTGTATAAGGTGACCATGTGTTAGAGTTAGCTTGATGGCAGCTAACTGTATACCACAAGTGAGCCTTCTTTTGTGCTTCTTCCATTAAAGTTTTAGGTTTTTCACCATCTTTTTTGGTTAGGAGCATTGGCATGGAGTCCTGGACTGCAAGGTTGGTTTGAACCAAAAGGTTGGTGGTTCAAGCTTACCAGCCACTCCTCAGAAATCTTATTGTTGTTGTTGTTGTTGTTAGGTGCCATTGAGTCGGTACCAACCCATAGCGACCTCATGCACAGCAGAACGAAACACTGCCCCTTCCTGGGCCAACCTCACTATTGTTGCCATGCTTGAGTCCATCGATGCTGCCACTTGGCCAATCCATCTCATTTGATGTCTTCCTCTTTTTCTCTGACCCTCCACCTTACCAAATACAATATCCTTCTTCAGTGACTGTTCTCTCCTGACAATATGTCTGAAGTATGAGAGAAGAAGTTTGGCCATCTTGGCCTCCAAGGAGCACTCTGGCTTCACTTCTTCCAACACAGATCTGTTTGTCATTTTGGCAGCCCATGATACTTTTATTATTCTCCTCCAACACCATCACTCAAATGCATCAATTCTTTTACTACCTTCCTTATTCACTGTCCAGCTTTCACATGCATAATGTGGTTATTGAAAATACCAAGATGCGCTTGGGTCAGGCGCATCTAAGTCCTCAAGCTGACATCCTATACAGAGTCATTATTATTCAGACCTGACTCAATGGCACTTAACAAGGACAACAATTTATTGGTTAAGACAGGTATCACTTACTCATCTGTTTTCAGCTACCAAAATAATGTCCTCTTATTTCCTCTTCCTCAATTTTTATCCTTTTTATTGTTGTTGTTAAGTGCCATTTAGTTGACTCTGAATCACAATAACCCTATATAGAGTTTCAAAAGAATAGTAGATGTGTTTGAACCACTAACCTGTGGTTTGTGGTCTGTTCCTTATCCTACAGTGCCCAAGAGTCCATCCTTTTTATAGATTTAAATAATTTTAAATGTGTCTGCTGACATTTAAGTGGAATTACTCTAAGAAGCACAAGTAATCAAGTTTTGAACTCACCATAACGTCTATCTATCATTTTGTATCATATTAATGTTATGTGAAGAACTTCAATGAGACATCAAAAAATTATTGAAAAAGTATATTGTTGTTGTTGTTAAGCACTGTCTAGTTGGTTCTGAGTAATAATGACCCTGTATTAGGTTTCTAATGGGTTTTAAATGCTGACCTTGAGGTTAGCAATCCAGGGTTAAAAATAATCTTAATTTATATAATAAAATTTGATGGCCAGATGACATAGACATCTATAAATGCATGTTAAAACTGTAGAAGATATATATGGTTGCTCAATGGTCAAATTTTAAAATAAAAGAACAGTTCTATATTTCTGACAAATTTGTACTTACAGGCCAATACAAATCTATACAAATGCTAGAATCTAAGAAACTGATAATATTGAAACATTGAAAACATGTTTTCTGTAGTAACTGTAAAAGAATGATACCCTACACCAGGCAAATTGCTAAGCAACAATACTGATTTCAATATGGTTTCTGCCTTCCTAAAACAACTTACAATTTCTGTGATGTGGTATGATTTAGAACCTTGTTGACATTTGGAAGATGGAAACTTATTCATTTAACTGCTACCTCAAAGAGTCTGCCTCCAATGTCTAAGCAATAAAAATTGCTCTAATAATAGTTACATTCTCTGTTGAATGACTGTTGTTGTCAAGTGACATCAAGTTGGCGCATTTAGGAGCAGAAAGCCTCATCTTTCTCCACGGAGCAGCTGGCTGGCTTGAACCACAGACCTCAAGGTTCCCAGTCCAGTGTTTATTGCATGGAGCCATCGCATTCCCATTGAATCATTATAGATAAACAATTAGCTAGACTAAAATTCATTGAGCTGCATTAAAAGTTATTATGTACTAGACCTTTAGTCAGGCACTTTTCATCATCTTGCTGATCATTTGAGGAAGGTGGAAATATGTTTCTCATAAAGAAGAGACAATGGAGTCCTAAGTTATTAGGATATGTTATGGAATTAATTGTGCCCCTTCCAACCCTTGGCTTTTTTTTTTAACATGTAATCTTGTTTGGAAATCAGATCTTTAAAGATGTTATCAGTAACATATGGTTCACCTTCTGTGACTATAGTCTTCTGACTATAGTACTTTCACATATAATGTGTGCACATAAATAAATAACATACACACTAAATACACAACAAATAATGAGCATAGTGGAGCCCTGATGTGGTGCTGTAGGATAAGCTCTGGACCGCAAGGGCGATTTGAACAGCAAGGACCGTTGTTCAAACTCACCAGCTGCTCCCAGGAAACCCTATACAGGGTCGCAATGAGTCAAGACTGACTAGCCGGCACTTAAAAACAACAATGAGTTTGGGGCACATAGCAAGCTGGTACATGAGGGGATTGCATAGTTTGCAAAAGAATATATAATGTGTGCATTGTTTGCATGAAAATACAATACATATCATTGTCCTCAAACATTGCACCATGAGTGCCTGTTGCTGTCAGACAGAAACAGGAAAACACATTTAGAAGGGGATCCTGGAAAATGTATGTCCTTTTCTCCTGGATTCACAGGGTCATAGAAGGGGTAGAACTGGTGAAGTCTTATTGTACAAAAATTATTTAGCACACTTAGACATTTGTCTAAGTGTCTTGGTTATCTAATGGTGCTATAACAGAAACACCACAAACGGATGACTTTAGTAAACAGAAAAATATATTCTCTCACAAGGTTAGAAGTCCAATTTCAGTATGTATTAAAAATTACATCATATCATATCATATCATATCATGGGGTTGCTAGTATTAGTTTTATTGCAGAGTATCATGACTGTGATAACTACACCTTAACTGGTAAAGCATGAGAATCCTGTCCCAGACAATTTGACACAAACCTTAACTATCATGATAAATTTCAGCGGCAAATGTGGTGGACAGGTTTGGATTTTGCTTTGGATAGTGTTCAGGGCAGAACACTCCCTTTTTACACTTAAGACCTTCCACTGATTGAAGCAGCCCACCCACATATGACAGGCAATCTGCTTTACTTAAAATCAATTGTTTTAATCACAAGTAACTACTTCATTGTTTAATAAAGTAGAAGGTCAGTGAAAATGAGGGAAATTCAATGAGATGGGCTGATATAGAAACCACAACAAAGGATTCAAACATACCAATGATCATGAAGATGGTAAAGGACTGGGCAAGATTTCATTCTATTATACATATGGTCACTATGAATTGGAGCTATGAATCTGAACCAACTGTAGGGCACTTAACAAAAACAATTTTATCAGGAGCATCTTACTATATCTTTCACCTGAGGAGACAGGACCTTGGTGGGTGGGAAAAACTAACCTCTTAATTAGCAGCTGAGTACTTACTTATCCATTTATGCCATCGGGGTTACTTAGATAAACATGTTGTTGTTGTTAGGGTGCTGTTGAGAGGTATCTGACTCAAAATGGCCCAGGCACAATAGAATGAAACACTGGCTTGTCTTATACCATCCTCACAAATGTTGTTATGTTTGAGTCCATTGCTGTTGTCACCATGGCATTCCTCTTGTTGGGTGTCTATCTCTTTTTCTCTAACCCTCCACTTTCCCAAGCATAGTGTCCCCCTACAGGCACTGGACACTCCTGATTATGACTTTAAAGTAAGAGAGACAAAGTCTCATCATCCACACTTGTAAGGATAACTCTGGCTGTATTTCTTCCAACACAGATTTATTTGTTCTTCTGGCAGTAATAATACTTCCATTATTCTTCAAAAACACCATAATTCAAGTACATTCATCTGCAGTATTCCTTATTCATCATCCAACTTTCACATGCATATGAGGCAATTTAAAATATCATGGTGTGGATCCGGTACACCTTAGTCTTCAGACTGATACCTTTGCTCTTGAACTCTTTAAAGAGGCTTTACGCAGCAGATTTTTCTAATGCAATATGTCATTTGATTATTTAATGGCTGCTTACGTGAGTATTGATTATGGATCCAAGCAAAAAAAAGTCTCTGAAAACTTCAATCTTTTCTCCATTTTTTCCATGTTTTTTATTGGTCCAGTTGTGAGGATTGTTGTTTACATTGAGATGCAATCCATACTGAAGGCTGTGGTATTTGATCTTTATCAGTGAGTATTTTAAGTCCTCTTTACTTCCAGCAAACAAGGTTATATTATTTACATACAGCAGGTTGTTAATAAATCTTCCTCCAATCCTGATGCCATGTTCTTCATATAATCCAGCTCCTTTGATTATTTGCTCATCATGAAGATTGAATAATCACAGTGAAAATATAGTTATTGGTGATACTTGGTGAACAGGCACACAACTTCCATGATTTTTGAACTATTTAATATCACATGGTTCTCTTCTAACAACTGCCTAATCAATGTACAGGTTCCCCATGACCACAATTAAGTGTTTTGGAATACCCACTCTTTGCAGTGTCATCCATAATTTTTCATGATCCACACACTAGAAAGCCTTTGCATAGTCAATAATGCATAAGTAAACATCTGTCTGGTATTCTCTGCTTTAAGCCAAGATCCACCTGGCAACCATGTTCCTAATTCAGTTCCATGTCCTCTTCTGAATCCAGCTTGAACTTCTGGCAGGTCCCTGTTAATGTACTTCTGCAACTGTTTTAAATTATATTCAGCATAATATAACATGCATATGATATTAATGATATTGCTCAGTGATTTCTGCATTTTGTTGGGTCATCTTTCTTTGGAATGGACATGAATATTGATCTCTTCCAATTGGTTGGCCAGGTAGCTGTCTTCCAAATTTCTTGACATAAATGCATGAGTGTCTCTGGTGCTGCATGAGTTTGTTGAAATATTTCAATTTGTATTCCATCAATTCCCAAAGTCTTGCTTTCACCAGTTACTTCAGTGCTGGGTTGGACTTCCTTCTTCAGCACCATGGGTTCTTAACCATATGCTACTTCTTGAAAAGGTTGATCATAACTATTTCCACCTTCTTTTTATGCTTTCTGTATCATTCAATATTTTGTTAAATTTGAATTTTTTTCCTCAGTTCTTTCAGTTTGAAAAATGCTAAGTGTGTTCTTCCCTTTTCATTTTTTAACCCCAGGACTTTGCAAATATCATTATAATAATTTACTTTGTCTTCTCCAGCTGTCCTTGAAATTTTATGTTCATGAGGTTCTTGTAATTCTGCTAGAAAAAGAGAGAACGTGAAATAACGAGAAAAAGTTATATCCGGGCTTTTGTCTGAGGCAGTGATGAGCCTGAAAGTAGAGAAACAGCCCGAGGAAGAGTGGAGAGGAGTGGAGATTCTGAGGATGCATTGTAATAGAGGTCTGGGAAAAGGAAAATGTTGACATCATAGGGATGTGGTTGGAAGTCAAAATCACCATTGGTGATGCCCATGGGGATGATTTTTGCTTCATAGGAACATCATGTGTGTCAGAGTAGAACTGTGCTCCATAGGATTTTCAGTGGTTGATTGTTTTTACAAATAGATAACCAGGCCTTTATTTTGTGATGTCTTTGGGTGAACTTGAACTAGAAATTTGCAATGAACTGAAACATACCAATGATCATGACCATGGTACAGGCCTGGGCAATGTGTCATTCTGTTTTGCATATGGTTGCCATGAGTTGGAGCCTACTGGAGTGTAACTAACAATGATAAGAACAATAACAACTTCCCCTTCATAACATAGTCTAGTCTATAAGGTGATGATTTAGGAAAAAGTAATTAGGAAGACATGCAGGTGAATATTGATCTTAGGTAAAGCGTTCGGATTTTTTTTTTTTTTTTTCAGGATAGCAATGGTAAAAGGTGAGGTGTTGGCTAAGGAAAAGATATGTGAGGAGTTGGGCAGCTGAATCTATCTTAACCAAAAATGCTGATGTGGACTGAGGAGAGATGGTCACAAAAAAATTAAAAACAAAACAAAACAGCAACAAATTGTATGACTTTGTAGCAGGCAGTGACTCCACCCTTCTCTTGAGATAGGACCTTGAATGAACCATCTTCTGTTTGAATTGGGCAAGAAAAATTGGCGTGAATACCACATTTCCTCTTTTATTTTGTCTTAGTGCTCTATGATTTTCTACCAAATCAACTCTGGGCAAGACAATAAACAGTACTCATGTATGAATTAGTTGAATACCATGTGCTCCCTGATACTAAGTCAAATGTTCTTTAACACGTTTTTAATTGCTATAAATAAATGCAGAAAACCTTTGACGGGATCTAAATTGTCCACATATTTTTCTCTTTTGGTTTTAGATTTTGCTTCTTAATTAAAACTGATGAGAACAATCAAAGATTTAATCAGTGGAGTGTGATTAGTTAAGATTATTTAATCTTTCGGATGCTTGGTGAAAATATTTTCATTTTCTTTCAGCAGACAACATGGTAAAGAGCACTTTTGCATTTTAAATTCTAGAGCCCTGCTATTGGCATTACTGTGTGTGAGAGGATAAGGGAGTCTTTTCTTCTTCTTTCTCTCTCTCTCTTTCAGGAACAATTATTGAAATTAGTACTAAGAGGTTGTTTAGCTTTACAAAAATTGCAACTATATAAACCTTGAGGCTCAATGCTTTGTTACATTTTTTTTGTTGTTGTTGTTTAATCCTTAAAGGCATCTCCTATGTTAGAAAGACTATCGTTTCTAAAAAGGGAAGTCACTAGCTAGTCATCTAATCTTAGACAAAGAGCTTGGATTTTCTGGCAACAAAAAAGAGAAAAGTTGTATTAGGAAAATTAATAATACTTAAAAATAAAGCATCAAAGGAAAGAGGGGAAAATGTCTTCTTGCAAATGTTTACAACTCAGGCAGTTTCATCTGTTAAAATGCTTGGTCCTGGGTGAAAGAGCCTGGGTCTTATGGTATCCTGTCAACAACTCCAATTAAAGACCAGCACAGAGTTCAGCAATGGAAGGAAAACAACTAGAAAAAGATAACTTATCTCTTTAAGGATAATCTTGATTTTGACTGATGAAATGAAGAGCATTTTCCTTCACTAAATATGCTATACAGAGTCCTGATATGGCACTGTAGGATAAGAACTGGACTGCTAACTGCAAGGCTGCTGGTTCAAACCTACCAGCCACTCCTCAGAAACCCTATACAGGGCCACTCAGCATTTAACAGCAACAACAACAGAACTGCTACAAAGAGCCCTCATGGCACAGCGGTTAAGCACTTATAAGTTGCTAACTGAAGCGCTGCTGGTTCAAACCGACCAGTTGCTCTGCAGTAGAAAGATATGGCAGTCGGCTTCCATGAAGATTTACAGCCATGAAAACCTTATGGGACAAATCTACTCTGTTCTACTGGTTTGCTATGAATCAGCATTAACTCGACAGCAGTAGGTTTGAGGACTGCGATATTTTTAGAAATAAGAACAACAACTTAGAAAAACAACTTTATTTATTACCATGGAATAAGGCTGCCACATTTTTCTGCTGAATGTAATCATGATGATAAGAATCTGATTAAATTGTTGTTGTTTTTGCTTTTGTCACTGAGTGTCATGTTGGCAACCTGTAAAGCCAGATGTGTCAGGAAGTGATGTGGAAAAGAACTATTCAAAACAAAAGAACACAGCTGCCTTCCTCAACATTTCCAAGTGCTTCTCAACATAAAGTTCATACTTTCCAGCCTAATGTTTCTTAAATTGTATTTTTCTGTAGTTTACTCATTATTTTGGACTTCTGAAAGTGTTAGTGGCAAAATAAAACATAGCCACAATGTAAGGAATGGAAACTATTCTTTTTTTTTTCCCCTGATATTTGATCATTTTATTTAAAACTATTTTAGAGTAAGGACAGAGGTGTACTTCTCATGCAAGTTCATAACAACCCAGGATGCAGAAATGTTTCATAACAACCCAGGATGAAGAGATAAAGTTTCGAGGCAGTAAAGCATTTTTTCAAAATTTTGCCTGGTGTGGCGCTGTGGGATAATGTGTTGGACTGCAAGGTTTTTCTAACCTCAATTGCTGGTAGCTCAAGCTCACCATGGGTTCTTCAGAAACCCTACACAGGGTCACTATGTGTCAGAACCAACTCTACAGCACTTAATAAAAACAACAACAAGTAGTAGAGACCCACAATATTCTTTTTCATTATTGAGAACTATTATCTTGATGGTATTGGTGCTAAGTGGCTTTGAGTTGGTTCCGACTCATAATGACCCTGTATAGTGTTCCCAACACTTCAGATCTTTGCAGAAGGGCTTGAACTGCCAACCTTGTGCTTCATACTTTAGTGATTATCCTATGGATCCAGTATGTTTTCAACTATTATGTTAGATGATGAGAAAAAAATGTTCCTAATGGTGATGCTGAGGCCCAATCTTTGTAGTACTGTTACCAGATTAAGCTAAAGAAGACTTCATTGGTTTTGTTAAGTGTCATGAAGTTGCCCTGAACCATACAGTTGGAAACCAATATTGGGTTTCCAAGAAGCAACGGATAAGTTTGAACCACCAAACTTGTGGTTCAAACTGGCCTTGTGGTTCTGTGCTTATCCTACAACACCATGCCAGGACTCAGAAGATTAGAAAGTAATAAAATACAGTATTAAAGAGGTTTAATGTTGTGGTTGTTAAATGTCATTGAGTCATTTCCAACTCATAGCTACTTGTATAGGGTTTCCAAGGAGAGGATGGTGGGTTTGAACTGAAGATCTTGTGGTCTGCAGCCCTGTGCAAAATACCTTCAGGGAAAATGTGCCATGGACAGCAGAGCCTCCTGAAAGGGAGACATTCTGCAGGCAGCAGTGTCTTTCCTCATGGTAGTAGTCTAAGCTGCATCGATAGTTTCATCATATATATATATATATATATGGAGCTCTGGTAGCGTAGTGGTTACGAATCGGGC
>NW_006408717.1:5784466-5786763 GCF_000296735.1 Chrysochloris asiatica
ATGAGATTTCCCTGTTTGAAAATTTCTGTTTCATTATGCTGGTTCCTTCTTTTTCTTTTAGCATACTGCAGGCACATCTGGTATCCATGATGGAGTCTAAGATTTCAAGATATATTGTATGGGTAAGGCACGTTGGATATTTGACACAACTTTATGCATGCACCCTTCTGGAAGGTTCAAGAACCAGGTCAACTCACTCTAATGGTGCTTTGCTGGGGTCCTCAGACAATGTTTTGCATCTGCGCTAAAAACAGGTTAAGGGGGAAGGCAATGTGTAGCTTGAGGTAGCTGAAGGTTAATAAACCCATCTGGGTAACTGAATAGGGACTGAGGGTTAACAAACCCAGCTGGGTTCCAGATACACAAGGAGATAGTTTCTTTATCTTGTTTATATCCTCCCCTGCCTGTCTCATGTGGTTCCTACTGATTTTTTTGCCATTAATTTCTTCCTGAATCATTACTCCAACATTTGTATATGAATCACCAAGTATTCAGTAATCAATAGTGTACATTTGTGTGAAATATTTACATTTGCATTTTATAGATTTGAAAATCAGTAATTCACATATAGTAAAAAGGATAATGCTCTAGAGTTTTAGTTGAATGACAACTATTCCTACAGTTTACTATAATTTTCTTTTGCGTAACCTTTTAATTTTCTTACATATAGATATCATCAATATTACAATGAATATAATATGAGATAAAATATAGAAGCACTGGTGGTGCAGTGGCATAGTGTTTGGCTGCTAATCAATGGTCAGCAGTTGGAACCCATCAGTTGCACAGCACGAGAAGGATGAGGCAGGCTGCTAGATGAGGCAGGCTGTCTAGAACACATTAAGGGGTAGTTCTATTGTATCCCATAGTGTTGCTATGGATCAGAATCAACTCAATGACAGTGTTGTTTTTGTTATTGTTGTGGGTATGATATGATTTACTATATTATAAGTTATATTAATATAAATATATTTAAAATTTGTCATATTGTGATGGCTTGTGTGTTGCTGTGATTCAAGAAGGTATGCCAATGGTATTTTAAATACCAAAAAGATCACCCATGGTAGAGTATTCAGATGAGCTTCCAGGCTAAGACAGACTAGGAAGAGGAGAAACAAACTGCTTCTGAATATTTAGTTACTGAAAACCTTATGAATAGCAGTGGAACACTGTCCAACAGCACCAGAATACTGAATAGTGAAACATGATGAAGAGCACCACAATATTGTCGATATAGTGCCAGAACATGAGGAGAAACAGCTGTAAACATCCATTAACTTCACTAGATGGAATACATAGAAGTAAAATTCATTACTTCTGTGGAAACAGACAGTGGGAAAGCTTCATATCGTTAGCCAAAACAAGGTCAGGGGCAGACTGTGGAACAGACCATCCATTGCTCCTATTTAAGTTCAGGTTGAAGCTGAAAAAAATTAAGGCAAGTTCATAGAGAGCCAAAATATCACCTTGAGCATTGTTGTTGTTGTTGTAAGGTGCCACTGAATCAATACTGACTCACAGCGACCCTATCCACAACGGAACGAAACACTGCCCGGTCCTGGCATAGCCTCACAATTGTTGCCATGCTTGAGCCCATTGATGCTGCCACTTTGCCAATCCATCTTGCTGTGATTCTTCCTCTTCTTCTCTGACCCTCTATATTACCAAACATGATATCCCTCTCCAGTGATTGGTCCCTCCTGACAATATGTCCAAAGTAACAGAGATGAAGTTTTGCTGTCGTGGCCACCAAGGAGCACTCTGGCTGTACCTCTTCCAACACAAATCTGTTTGTTCTTTTGACAGCCCATGGCACTTTCAACGTTCTCCTTGAACATCATAACTCAGATGCATCAATTCTTCTACGATCTTCTTTATTCACTATCCAACTTTCACATGCATAAGAAGTTATTGAAAATACCATGGCTTGGATAAGGCATACCTTAGTCCTCAAGCTGACTACTTTGCTCTTCAACACTTTCAAAAGGTCTTGTGCAGCAGATTTGCCTAACGCAATATGTCCTCTTCTGAATCAGGCTTGAACCTCTGGAATTTCTCTGTCAATGTATGCTTGCAGCTATTTCTGTATTTCCTTTAGTAAAACATTACTTGCATGGAATATCAAAGATATTGCCCAGTGATTTCCACATTCTGTTAAGTTACCTCTCTTTGGAATGAGCACTAATACGTATCTCTTCCAGTCAACTGGACAAATAGTTGTCTTCCAAATTTCTTGGCATAGATGAGTGTGTGCCTCCAGTGCTGCTTCGCTTTCTTGAAATATTTCAATTTTTATT
>NW_006408717.1:5787137-5801478 GCF_000296735.1 Chrysochloris asiatica
TAATGCACCATATTGCAAAGCCACATGAACTGCAATTTCAGTGGTTTAGGCTCACCAGCTGCTCATCGGAAATCCTATACAGGGTCACTATGAGTTGGAATTGACTCGGCAGCACTTAACAACAAAAATAACTATTGCTAAGTTTAAAATATGCAACAGCTTGTGTTTCTAGAAGCACAAAGAAAATAAAGAGATATATTTTCACAACCAGTGCATTATTAACATGTGCTGGTTTAGAACTCTGTTTTCCTGGCTTGCAGTAAATGAAGCTCCACAATTATGAAAGATCTAGATTCTACCTCCTAATTCTCTTGACAACACTGGATTCTTATGTTTTACTTACATCAATGTTAGAATTGCAGAAAGAACATCTTTATAAATACCTGGTTTATGTCCTCTGGAGTTATGCTTTTCCTTAGAAAAGAGAAAGGAAAAAAAAAAAAAAAGATAACTGCAGATGTTTAAGAACGTGGCTGTAAAACTAGCAAACTATAAACAAGAAATGTGATGGGAGTAAAACCTTATGCCCTTATCGGGAAACCCAGACATCCAAAGATTTGTACATTTGACTTGCATTGCGGTTTGGTTTTTAAGGAAACTTGTGGTGTTACCAAGAGTTTGCCTGTAAAATGAGACATGAATGATGTCTGGCAGATCTGAGGCACAAAGAACTATCTGAGAACTCTTTTGTTTATATTTGCACAAAGACGGCTGTAAGCAAATCTTTCTAAACAAAACCTAGCAATTTAGAATGATTAAGAAATCTGAACTTAGCAGAGTGTGTGTCACAATTTTCTTTCTTTCAAAAGTTTCCTAGGAAATCAAGCTCTTAAAGCAGATAAGAAGAGAACGTAGGGATTTTTACAAGTTCCTTTTAAGGAATTTCAATTTCTATGGAATTGTTTTTCTTGAGTCTATACTGTTGCTTCTTTTGTTTCATGGGGCTAATTCAAGTGGATGATTTTCCAGTAGTAGCAAAATGTTTCAATGGAGATAAGTCCCTAAGGCTGAGTAAGAGGGCATACAGATTCCCATTATCACTCTTTGTTTACCTATGCTTGGAATATAATGGAAAATGTACTTCACTTCATAAATCATTCTTGTTTTGTCTCTATTCCAAGGTAAATTTAGTTTGGAGGAAATTGCAATACAATGTTCAGTCACCTTTGATTTACGTTAGAATAAAAGAAAAACTCAAACACTAGGGCCTTTTACTAATGTGGTCCTAGTAGCTCATATCTAGGGGCTGCCCTTCAGATGAAACCACATCATAATTAGTCCTTTGACTACTGAATTAAACTAACTTTCTCAAATTCTCATACCCACTCTATTGTTGAGAAGGGATTGCAATAGACACGCTTTGTGTGTGGGAAGGATACATATATTATGAAGTAACCAGAGAATAGTCATAAATTCATGACTAGGTTATATGTATATCCTGACAGTTACATCACTAAATGCTATACATTAAATAAGAATGTTGCTCAAAGAATTGCTACATACAAAGACATAGAACTAATTAGCAGATCTTTCCTGGTAGGAATTTTTATATATAAATAAATATATGTTGTTATCATTACATGCCATCAAGTTGATTCAGACCCATAGCAACCCTGTGTAGGGTTTCTGAGGCCCAGCTGGTAAGCTTGAAACACTGACCTTAGGGTTCAAACCAACTTTGCTGTCCAGCACATTAGCCCACAGTGCCATACCAGGACTCCTAAATAAATATACTTCAAAAAAAAATTCCACTGACATTTATATAAAAAATATATGGCTGGTATAATAAATAATTAATAACATATGTTCTGACTCATAAAGACCCTTCACAGGATTTTTGATGAGCAGCTAGTAGATTTGAACTTCTGACATTCTGGTTCAAAGTCCAGTGCTGATCCTATAGTGTCACACCATGAGTCCCAATATCATGTAGTTGATATATTAATGCATAATGTATATTAGACATTAAAATAATTTTATGGCTAATCTACTATAATGCTAAATAAATATGTTGTTGATGTTATGTGCCATGGAGTCAGTTCTGACTCTTAGTGACCCTGTATAGGGTTTCCAAGGCTGTAAATCTTTAAGGAAGCAGAAAGCCTCATCTTTCTTCCGTGGAACAGCTGGTAGTTTCGAATTGCTGATCTTGAGGTTAGCAGCCTGATTCATAACCACTATGCTACCAGAGCTCCTTAAATAAATACATAGCATGCTAAATAAATATGTAGCATTATACTATATAGACTACACTTCTGGGAAGAGAAGTTTGAAAGCTTCATATCATCAGCCAAAACCCAGCCAGGAGCAGACTGTGGAATAGACCATTAAGTGCTCATATGCAAGTTCAGGCTGAGGCTGAAGAAAATTAAAACAAGTGTACGAGAGCCAAAATTTGACCTTAAATGCATCCTACCTAAATTTAGAGATCATCTCAAGAACAGATGTAATGCATTAAACAGTAATGATGGAAAACCAGATGAATTGTGGGATGACTGCAAGAATATAATGCAGCTATGAAGAGATACAGCTGCTGCAGGTTCTAGGCCCTTGGACCGAGTAAGGCTGTGCATCTGTGGGCAGGAGACTGGATTGCAGAATATGCCCTTAGGACATTTAAATGAACACATATTGTTTGTTTTGTGTATGTACATCAAATATTTTTGTTTTGCTCATTTGTGAAATACAAGATGTAAAAGGGAAGGCAAAGAGAGAAATTAAGGTAACTGTTGCTGCAGGGAGGGGCCTGTAATTATTGATATGAAACAAAGTACATAATTTGATGAAAGTAAAGCTGGTGATCTTGTCTGGTAACCTTCACTCAATTTACAATAAACAGGTTTTACAAAAAAGAAAGCAAAAGGTCATTAAGAAGACCTGGAAGAAGGAAAAGACCAAAATGGATGTCAGATGAGACTCTGAAATTTGCTCTCCAGCATAGAAATGTTAAAACAAAAGGAGAAATGAGTAGTTAAAAGAGTAAAACAGAAAATTTCAAAGGGCAGCTGGCGAATATGAAATCAAATATTATAATGAAATATGCAAAGACCTGGAGTTAGAAAACTAAAAGGGAACTAAACATTCAGCATTTTGTAAGCTGAAAGAACTGAAGAAAAAAATTCAAGGCCCGACATGAAATATTGAAGGATTCTATGGACAAATATTGAATGATACAGAAAGCATCAAAAGATAGAATACCGAGTCACTGTACCAAAAAGAAATGGTAGATATTCAACCATTTCAAGAAGTAGCATATGATCAAGGGTCAATGACATTGAAGGAAGAAACCAATGGTGCATTGAAGGCAAATAAGAATACTTGGCAAATAAGAATACTTCAGGAATTCATGGAATACAAATTAAAATCTTTCAACAATCTTATGCATCATTGGACACACTCACTCATTTATGACAAGAAATTTGGAAGATAAATATCTGGTCAACTGATTGGACTCCATATTTGTGCTCCTTCCAAATAGAGATGACTGATGGAATGCAGAAATCATTGGACAGTATCATTAATATCAAAAGCAAGTAAAGTTTTGGTAAAGTTAATTCAAAAACCACTGCAACAGTTCATCAACAAGGAACTGTCAGAGGTTCAAGGTGGATTTAGACAAGGATGTGCAATGAGAGATACCATTGCTGACATGAGATGAGTCTTGGCTGAAAGCAGAGAATACCAGAAAGATATTTACCTGTGCTTTATTAAGTATGCAAAGGCTTTCAGTTCCGTGCATCATGACAAGTTATGGGCAACATTGCAAAGAATGGGTATTCGGAACACTTAATTGTGCTCATGAGTAATGTGTACATAGACCGAGTCAACTGTTCAAACAGAACAAGGGAAGACTGAATGGTTTAAAATCAGGAAACTTGTGTGCCAGGGTTATAGTTTTCCACCATGTTTATTCATTCTGTATGCTGAGCTAATAATCTCAGATGCTGAATAATTTGAAAAAGAACATGGCATCAGGATTGAAGGAAGATTCATTAACAACCGGAGATATGCAGATGATATAATCTTGCTTGCTTAAAGCAAAGAGAACTTAAAATACTTATTAAGATCAAATACCACAGCCTTCAGTATGGATTGCACCTCAATGTGAAGAAAACAAAAATCCTCACTACTATACTAGTAAATAGTATCATGATAAATGGAGAAAAAATTGCAATTGTCAAAGAATTCATTTTGCTTGTGTTCATTTTCAGTACTTGTGGAAGCAAAAGTCAAGTACTCAAATGATGTGCTGCATTAGGAAATCTGCTGCACAAGACCTTTTCAAGTCTTGTATCCAAAAGAAAAGATTCGATTTGAGGACTGAAGTGTGCCTGACCCAAGCCATGACATTTTCAGTAACATCATGTGCATGTGAATGTAAAAGGAAAACCTTCAAAAAACTGATGTATTTGAATCATGGTGTTGGAGAAAAATATTAATAGTACATGGATGTCAGATTAACAAACAAAACTGTGTTAGAAGAAGTACAGCCAAAATGCTCCTTAGAAGCCAGGATGGTCAGACTTCATTTCTCATACTTCGGACATAGTATCAGGAGGAACCCGATGTGCATCTTGCTTATTAAAATGGAGGGTTAGTGAAAAAGAGGATGATCCCTAACAAGATGGACTGACACAAAGGCAGCAGCAATGGGCTCAAGTGTAACAATAATTGTGAGGCTGGTGCAGGATGGGGCAGTCTTTTGTCATTTTGCATAGGATCACTATTAGTCAGAACTAACACAAAGACACTGACAGCAACCACCCTCACCACCCCTGGTACTATGGGGAGTTAGACAACCTGACATTACCCTTGGCTTGCTGTGCAAGCTATACTGGCCCCTACGTGGTTCTGAGCCCTTTCAAGATGTTCTTTATTGAAGCCTATTGTAATGTCAATGCTCTAGTTTTGAATCTAGTGAGGAAAGTTAACCTCTTCTATTAGATAATATCAAGGAGCTCTGATAGCATAGTGGTTACGAATCGGGCTGTGAACCGCAAGGTAAGCAGTTCTCAACTACCAGCTGCCCTACAGGAGAAAGATGAGGCTTTCTACTTCCATAAAGATTTACAGCCTCGGAAACCCTGTTCAGGGTCTCTATGGGTCGGAATCGACTCGATAGCACTTAACAACAACAACATTAGATAATATAGTCCCATATTTTGAATCTTTTGGAAAACAAAATTTTCTTGTTCAGTAAAAACCTCTACCACATCATCCATGTATATAAAGACCATTGAGGGATTTATGAGTTATTTTGGTCTGAGGGAAAAGGGAAAGGTTAATCTTAATAAAAATACAATACTATGGAATACTAAGTATTATCATGAGTGCTGGTGTTGCACTGTAGGATGAATACTGGACTTCTAACGTCAGGGTTGGTGGTTCAAACCCCCATTTGCTCCTGAGAAACCCTATGCAGGATTGCTATGAGCTGGAACCAACTCAACAGCACTTATCAACAACAACAACGATACGTATTATCAACATTTTGTGCCAATTATAAGGCAAAGAAAAACTGTTCTGGGATTATGCTTCAAGAACTGCTGGCCAACAACATTATTGATTCTACTTCTGCTCAGCTCTATAAAAATCAGTAGTTATTATTGTATAGGTAATTTTCTAACTTTTTGTTGATAGCTGGTGGTCTTCTACTTCCATTTTCCTGAGTGGGTAGTGACCTAACAAACAATATTGCTGGTAGTGTGAGATTACCCACACACTTTGATTTCTTTCAATAGTTAAAATGAGATTAATGATTTTCTCAAATGAACATATTTCCACTATCCACCTCCTAAGGATACCTGGTTGTACAGAGGGTTAAGCATCTATCCACTAACTGCATGATCAGCACTCTTAATCCACCAGCAGCTCTGCAGGAGAATAATGAGGCTGTCTGTGTCAGTTAAGATTTCCAGTCTTAGAAACCGTATGGAACATTTCTAGTGTGTTCTATTGAGTTGCTATGAGTCACAATCAACTTCATGGCAACAGGTTTTTGTGATAGATTTCCCTCACAATCATTTTTCATTTTTCTACAATTAAAAAGTTAAATAAAAATGCAGAGTTGGGTGGAGTTGTCTAGGATGGGAAGAGATAGAGAAATAATAGGACACATGGGTGGCCCTACTGGTATTTAAAATGCCAGTGGCATAGCATTCAGCATCACAGCAACACACAAGCCACCACAGTACAACAAACCAGATGAGCGGTAACACCATTGTTATTTCATTGTGCTGCTCAAATATTATTTCACTATGATATTGGTTTGCATCTTTCAGAGTTCTGGTGTAGTGCTGTGGGTTAATGCTCTGGACTGCAAAGTCGGTTTGAACCACAAGGTTGGAGGTTCAAGCTCACTCTTTGGAAACCCTGTACAGGCTTTCAGAGTTTTTTCTGACCTCCATTTTGATCTTTTTTTTCTTTCCTGCCTTTTTAGTGACCTTTTGCTTTCTTCGTGTATGACATTCTTGATGACATTCCACACTCCTCTGGTCTTCCTTGAGGTAGTTCTCTAAATATAGGTAGAATATATTCAAGGAAAAGTGAAAGGAAGGATGATGAAGTAAAGAGCTGAACCAAACATATCAAAGGGCAGTTCAAGAACACAAAGTATTACAATGTGATGTGCAAAGACCTGAGTTTGAAAACCAAAAGGGAGGAATATGCTTAGCATTTCTTAAGCTAAAAACTGAAGGAGAAAAAGGCAATTTGCAATATTGAAGGACTGGATTAGCACTGGACTGCAAGCCACAAGAGCAGCAGTTCAAACCCACCAGCTGCTCCTCAGAAACTCTATAGAGGGTTGTTATTAGTTAAAACTGATTAAACAGTACTTAACAACAACAACAAGGGCAAAATACTGAATAATGCAGGAATTGTCCAAAAGAAGGGAAGGAATACACAAAGTCACTGTAACAAAGATATTGGTTTATATTTTGTATGATCAACAATTGATGGTATTGAAGGAGGAAGTCAAATACACTGTAGGTATTTGTGAGAAAACAGGTTCCAAGAAATGATAGAATATGAACTGAAATCTTTTAACAAACTGATGTAGCACTGTAGATGCTTACTTGTCTTCTAGAAGAAATTTGGAAAACAGCTAGCTGTCCAGCTAATTGGAATAGATCAATTATTTTCATTTAGTTTAGTTTAAAATACTTTGTGTGTTGCTGTTTTAGGTATAATTGAGTTGCTACAACAGGATGAAACACTGCCCTGTCCTTGGTCATCCTCACAACCATTCCTATGTTTGAGCCTATTGTTGTAGCAACTGTCTCAAACCATCACATATTTGTTTTTGTTGTTGTTATGTGCCATGGGGTCGGTTCCAACTCATAGCGACCCCGTATAGGGTTTCTGAAGCTGTAAATCTTGGTGGGAGCAGAAAGCCTTATCTTTCTCCCGTGGAACAGCTGGTAGTTTCTAACTGCTGACCATGAGATTAGCAGCCCAATTTGTAACCACTATGCTACCAGAGGTTCACTTAAATTCAGTATTCTGCTAAGTGTGTGAAATCTTGAACTTGTTTATTTTAAATTCAGCCATGGTTCTGTCACTTTCTAATTGTGGGACTGTATCAGTTTTAGGTTCTCAAGTTTCCTAGGCATCACTTTCCCTTCTCATGACTGTAAAGTTAGACATAAAAACCAGAGCTCAGTTAGGAAAATTCAAAGATTCTACCAAAAGGTCATATTGGACTTGATTTATACCGATAATCAAAGAAGAAGTATTGAGGCATTCTGGAGACTAGCAAGTGCAGGATGACTAGTGTCTTTAATTCCATGTGCATTAATCACCCACAGTAATAGAAAAGCAATAGGGGAAGGTGATATGTCTGAATGCCAGAATCTTGGTCATCTTTAGAGGCCATTCCTCTGAGGTTTCTACTGAATGGCACAGAAGAGGTACTCAGCAAGAACTGAAGATTCAAAGAAGGCTGCTGCTGCTTAAGACAAAGAGTTGGCCTCATCTTTCTTCCCACCCCATAGTCTTATACCAGTGTCTTCTATTGGTTGAATCTAGCTAGAAGCCAGCTGAAGTGAAGCCTCAGAATCTAGGTCTTCTGTTAAACACAGCAAATCAAGGGGTGCAGGAGGAGTTGATCAGGTTGCAAAGAGCAAAAAAAGCTATACATGAAGAGAAAAAATAGTTTCTACATTACTGGCTTGTTTCAATAAGGGTTCAAATGATTTAGCAATGGTACATTTAGCAATGCATCTGGTGCATAGTATGAGTTCCATTTGTAGTTGTTATTGTTATTACTATTGCATAATTAAAGTAGTGAAAGCCATGCTTAAAACCTTCTTACATCATTTAGGATTCTAAACTATTCTAAATTATTTTGCATCTATTGTTTCCTCTGGAGGGAGATTGTCAGTGTACTGAACTTTGTAAAGAAATACTACATTGTTGAAATATGCACAGGAAAGAACTTGGTAAAGAAAACACCAAACTAACACAAGGTGACTTGGATAAAAAAATCTTCCCTTTGCTCAACTCTATAGTCTTGCTCAGCACACATGTTGGTGAACTGTATGAATAGCTTATGAATTATCTATTGAGAAGATGTAATGACAGTGGTTTGGCTGTACCCTGAGTTTATTTAAGAACTTATCTACTATATTGTCAGCATGGAAAATTCAATGTCTTGCCAAGCCAAACATGCGTGCAAGTCATTGGTAAAGTGTTTCATTTCTATCTTGTTGTATTTATGTTTACTAGTGTTTGCATTCAAAATGATTCTTATAAAGTGTTTTTAATTTTGTTTTGAATCATTTTAAGACATCTATTTTAAAACAGAACAACCAATTTCTATTTGGAGCACATCAGAAAGATCTGAAAAAAGATTTTGTCAAGATTAAATGTTTAGATGCTTATGCATTTCAATGCACTGAGAGATTTATGTTTTGGATAACATCTGGAAATACATTAGTGATAAGAGCATAGCAAACTAAATGAAATAAAAATAAGACAGTAATGAAATAAAATTATTTTGCAGGAAAGGAAAAATAAATATTGTCTAAATTGGCCAGATTACTATGTGTAACAGTGAGTATTTATATAACAAAACTACAATATAACTATGGTGGGATGCTAGAGCAGAGTGACATTTCTCAGTGCCTTGGGCATATGGGGAGGTGGATGTGAACAAATGAAATCTGTATTTTCCACTGAAAAGAAGTTGATTGAAAATGGCTAGAATGTACCATTTAGTAAATTGCAAAATATACATGCTAGTTAGAGACAAAGATGAAAATACAAAAATAATCTGTTAATGGAATTTAAAGTCCATGCTTCTAGGGAGAAAAAAATGAGGGAAATATTAATGGTTAATTAATTTTCATAACAAGCCTTGTAGAACTATTAGAGTTTTAAAATATGATTTTCACAATTTTCATAAATAAATGTGATTGATTGACAAATAATGAGTGCATGCATGTGCACAAACATTGTAGAGTTACAACATACAGGCACAGGGAAGACAGAAGACTAACCCATTCCAACACAGTGGGAGCAAGTCCTGTCATAAAATTATAGGAATATCTATGGTTTATTTCCCAAACTTGAGGTCCAAAATAACCTTTTCAACTTCACTCAGACATGATTGGCATCTGAAATCCCTGCATGATCCATATCTAAATCCCAACAGAGTTTATAATTTGTACAAATTCTGATATACAGTTTATGTGAGGTGTAAGAAGTAGATGTCTCCATAAACCTGCTGTACTTACCTATTTAAATAACAGGCTGCACTGTTGTTGTTAGTTGCTGTAGAACTGGTTGACTCGTGATGACCTTGTGTACCATGAAAAGTAGTAGAAAGAAGCAATGTCCAGTCAAGTTATCTTTACAGTCAGCAGAATGTTGGAGTCTATTCTTGCAGCTATTTTAACATTCTAACTGAGGGTCTCCCACAACATCATTAGCCCTTTGCTTCACCAAACATGATGTCCTTTCTAATAGTTAACCCAGCCTGATGATCTGTCCATAGCAAGTGAATTGCACAAGAATCTATTGTAATACATAAGGTTTTCACTGATTGATTTTTAGAAGTCAATCATTAAGCCTTTCTTCCTTACCTGTCTTACTCTAGAAATCATGTTCACTGAAACCTGTCCACTGTGGGTGACCCTAATGCTATTTAAAATACTAGTGATGTAGCTTCCAGCATCTTAGCAACATATGGCAAACTGATAGACAGGAGATGAACAGCCCACATTACTGAGTGCCTACTAAATGTAAGCCACTGTCAGAAACCATTATTTAGATTTTCAGGAAAATGCTTTAGAACCCTGAAAACATTATTCTGTCATAGTTTTCTCATGAATGAAATGGAAATAATAACAGTCCCCATTCTATCTCATGACACATCTAAGAAATTTAAAAGATATTTTAAATGTAGCATACTGCAGAACAACAAACATATATTGATCAACAACTTGGCACTTCATAAATGTTAGATGCTAGGGAATAAAGGACCTCTGGTAATGTAGAGGTTATGAGTCGGACTGCTAACCTCAAGGTCAGCTAGTTTGAAACTACCAGCTGTTTTGTGGAAGAAAGATGAGGCTTTCTGCTCCTGTAAAGATTTACAGCCTTTGAGATCTTATGCAGGGTCACTCTGAGTAAGAACCGACTCCATGTCACATAACCACCACCACCAGGGACTAAAGGACCAAAGCAAGTATGTGTTGTTCTGATCTCCAGGAGAAAAGATGTATTTCTAGAAGATCTTGACAAGTATGATGGTATATAGACTCTTAACCATGTGCTTCAGTTTCTTCTTAACTTTTCGAATAAATATATGCATACTTAAAATATTTGAAGATAGATAATCAAAGTATTACAGCTTGAGTAAATATTATAGCCAAGATTCTAAAGTTTGTTAGACTTTTCAATTTTAATTGGTGGATGTAGGACACAGAACAGTTCTAACACATATCACAGATGAGATTATCTTTGAGTTGGGACAGTGGGAGGGAAGAAGGGAGGACAGATTAATAGGTTCTAGTAGAGAAAGGGTTTTATTTGCTATACTGTCTCGTGGGTTGAGAGGATGTCTAAACTTCTTCAAAAAGGTAAATAATGCAATACAATTTTGCTTTTAGAACGATAACTTCAGTAGCAAATGAAAAGAGGGTTTGTTGGAAATTAGATAGGAGGCAGGACACAGGTAAGGGCAATCACAATTGCTTGAGAAAAGTTAAACAAATGGAGCAGAGCTGGGATGAAGGATGAATTATGTGGAAAGAGGAGTTACATAGGCTTATATAATTAGCTGATTTGGGAACTGTAGAAGAAAGAAACTATAAATGGCTACTCTTTTAATTAGGGCTATCTAGAGAAACAAAATCAGTGAATCATATATTCAGAGAAATTTATCTCAAGGAAATAGCTCATGCAACTGCAGAGGCTGGAAAGTTCCAAGTACATGAGTCAGATGTTAGGCTGGAAGTTGCAGGGACTGATGAACCCAAGACTAGCAGGTAGGACAGCAGGTTGGTGATGACTTCCAGGTTCAAGAGGCTCAAGTTCAAAAGACTGAGATTAGATGACAAGCCAAATGCAGAATCTAGTTCCACCAAAAAGCAAGTAAACTTTGCTGAATGTCCATATGTATTGAATGCAGGCCACATCCCTAAGGAAACTTCCTTTCAATTGCCTACCTACTCATAGCAGATATCATCATGGGAAATGACTATATTATAACGGCTAAACCACTGAGAATTGTGAACGAGCCAAGTTGATATACAACTTCAGGCATCATAGCTGTAATCACCTCTACCATAATTCTGTTTGGGGTGACTAAAGCATTGATGGTATTATTATCTATAACAGTAGCATGGATGATATATAGTCTCCTATTGAGCCAGAAAAGAAGATAATGGCACTTTCCTAAAGGTGTTAAGTTTAAGGAGTCTGTTGCCACTGAGGTAGAGTTTCTGTTACAGTAGTCTATTGAGTACTCACATACAGATCTCAGAAGGACATCAACTGGAATATAGGTGTGAAAGTCATCACCATTT
Source organism: Chrysochloris asiatica (assembly GCF_000296735.1). Taxonomy (NCBI): domain Eukaryota; kingdom Metazoa; phylum Chordata; class Mammalia; order Afrosoricida; family Chrysochloridae; genus Chrysochloris; species Chrysochloris asiatica. The sequence continues at coordinate 5,799,170 of NW_006408717.1, forward strand.
AAGAGATATTCAAGGACTTAGGAGGTATATGCGGCCAAGGAGAGTGTGGGCAGATTGAAAAGATGATGTACAAGATAAAAAATATGGGGAATATCCATATTGTCTCCAACAGAGGAGACAATAAAGGAACATCCAGAGGCAAAGGAAGCTAAGAATTAAGAGAACAGATGTCCCAATAGTAATAATGATTAATAATATTAATGTTGTCATTGCATACCTTTGAGTTAGTTCTGGCGCTTATCAAGAGTTTCTGAGGCTATAAATCTTTACAGGAGCAGGAAGTCTCATCTTTCTCCTGAAGAGTGGCTTGTGATTCAAACTGGTAATCTTGCAGCTAGCAACACAGCATATAACCCACTCCTAGCAAAAATGTTATAAATAAATTGTCTTTTTGTACTAGAGATTATGATGGGTGTTTTTCTTACACTGCCTCATTACATAGTCATATTATTTCATTCTTTCATCATCTCTAAATTGAGGCTTAGAGAAGTTAAATAATATATCCAAGACCACAAAGAAAGTTAAATAACCACTGATCATAATTTATTAAGGGAAAACAAGAAAACTAAGAGCTAAAAATCATTTGACTCATATGTGATAAAGTCAGAAACTAGATTCCAATTGTAAAATGAGAAAATTAGTTTAGAAAAGAGTGACAAAGCAAGTATGCTTTACAGATTTAATAATGAAAATAGGAAGAGACAAAGAAAGACAAACAGAAAGAGCAAACACAAGTCTTTTCATTATTGCTATTATTATTTAGAACAGAAAAGCTCAACTAAAATGCTGAGGAAATGGGAAATTGGTTCAGAGGTAGTTTTGACAATTTCTGGAAAATTAAAGAGCAAAATTAAGAGAAAATGTGAATGACATAACATGTTTGCCATAATAGTGATACTGAAGGAGCTTGATGGTAGCTAGGGTAGAGGTGCAATGTGCAATGAAGTTTCCGTCAGCAATATCACAGAATACCAGACGAAGCAGGTTCAGGGCAGAACTCCAAAACTCTGAACCACAGAAGCAGGAATATTAAAATGTGAAGGCTTATAGCTAGTGGCACTTGTAGCAAAAGTAAAAAAATCCCATACTTTAGAATCTGCCAGGCTCAGTGACTCAGAGCCAGCAACTTGGGTGAGACCAAACAAAGGAACCAGGTGGGAGAGAAAGCAGACTCGCCTGCGAGAACATCAGAGCAAATTTTTTTTTGGTACCTGTTCTTTGGCTGTCTGCACCTCCATTCTGGTGACTAGAGGGGGTGCCTGAGAGAGTGGATATTCCTCACCCCCACCACTGGATGATTCTTCCACCACACAGGCACACATATCCTCTTAGTATTTAGAGGCAATTGCCTTTCTTGCTAGTTGAGTGTCTGGGAGTCGGTTCCAGCTCATAGTGGCCCTGCATGGGATTTCCGAGGCTGTGAATCTTGGTGGGAGTGGAGGCCTAGTCTTTCTCCTTTGGAACAGCAGGTGGTTTCGAGCTGCCAACCTTGGCCTTGGCAGCCTGATTCATAACCACTGCATAACCACTACAAACAGGCAGCTTAAAATGGCCACAGCTGGCCCTGAACTGTTTATTCATAGGGAAAAGGCCAGAACGGGGTGAGGAGAGAGAAAGAGTTTAAAAACAAAACAGGCTGAAAATTAAATCCTGAGGTACAGCATAACAACAAACACTGGCATCCTGAAATTTATCAGATTGCCTTGAAGGCAAGAAACTGAAAGAGGACATTAAAGTCATACTCATATTAGGCTACAGAATTTTTCTTCTTGTCTTTCTCCTCTCCTTTTTTCCATGATTATAGACTACAGTATCCAATCTGTTTTTTGTTTTATTTTGTTTTTTTGTCTGTTTTTTAGTTTTTCATTAGTTCTGTTGCATTTTTTCCCCCACTCCCTCTTTTACCTATAGGGGGCTCTTTCTCTCCCTATACTACCAAAGAATAGACATCAATTGCTGCCATACAGTTAAGATACAATCACACACTATAAAGCCACACAACCGAGGCAAGAACCAATACCAACTGCCATATACCAGGGAGGAAGACAATACCTGTGAAAGTTACTCTGAGTGAAGCACTATGAAGAGTAAAAAGAGAAGTCCACCTCCTGATAACATCTACCTGGAGGCAATCAGAAAGCATAAAAGACTACCAAAACACACACTCAATTAAGTATTAAGGCCACAGGTAAACACTAAACATCCCCAAAAAGCAAAAATAGATGACCATATCAACACACGTCAAGAAATAAGATAAAATGTATGAGACAAATGACCTAGAGGTAGACCTGGATTCCATTCTGGAAGGA
>NW_006408717.1:5801941-5812592 GCF_000296735.1 Chrysochloris asiatica
AGTTGAAGAGCTTCTGGAAGAAAATTTTTCTAAAAATCTGAACAGTGAAAAGATAAACATTCAAAAAACTCAAAAAAGCCCAGGAAGGATAGACCCCAAAAGAAAATCACTGAGACATAATCAAGCTCTCCAAAATCAAAGATAATGACAGAGTCCTGAAAGCAGCTAGGGAAAAGAGAAGTGTTACATACAGATTAAGCTCGTAACTCTCAGCAGAAACCAGGTAGGCAGGAAGGCAATGGGGAGACATATATAAAACCCTGAAGATAAAAACTGTCAATCAAGAATCTTTTAGCCAGCAAAGCTATCAATCAAATACAACGGTGTAATTAAAATATTCCAGGATAAACAGAAACTAAGGGATTTTTCCCAAAGCCAACCCTGTGCTACAAAACATCCAAAAGAGAGTTTTGTGGACTGAGAACCAACTAGAACAGACAACAACCAGAGATTGACATACGTGGCAGCACCTTCCAGAACTAAATCGACAGAAGTAAAAGTTGAGAACAGAACAAAACTATAAGAACAAACTCAGAGAATCTGGGAGATCAGTCTAAGATCAAAACAATTACAATGTGAAAGAAGGTAAACACATAGGAACAGATATCCCAATGGTGAGAAGGTCAGGTAGATGACAGGATAAAACAGACAACACTAAATGGAGGGAAAAGTTAATGGAATATAAGGTAGCCTCAAAGAAAATAAACAATTCACAACATACCAAGAAAATGAAAATTTAAGCAGAACATGGAAACATTAAAACTATGAGGAATCTCACAAGAAAGAACACAAAATGCATGAAGTCAGAACAGGAAGACACACAGAACAAAGAAAGCAGAAACACCACAAAACAAACAAGCAAACATAATGGCAGCAATTAATCCATACCTATCAATAATTACACTGAATGAAAATGGATTAAACACACCAGTTAGACGTAGGGTGGCAGAATGGATAGTAAAATAAGATTCTTCAATATGCTGTCTGCAAGAGACACATCTTACACACAGAGACAAAAACATTAAAAATCAAAGGATGGAAAAAAATATTGCAAGCTAATTGCAATAAAAAATGAACAGGAGTGGCAGTACTAATTGCTGATAAAATAAACTTCAAGGCAAAAACCAGCATAACAGAAAAAGAAGTTACTGGCCTACAACTTTCAAGAGGGAGTCTAGATCCAGAGTGCACAGAGGAAGGCAGGATTTCCACTGAGTAGTATCTAATCTGTCTTGGTGGGGCTGATGAAAGGAGATACGGATAGGTCTTTGTGGTACAATAGTGATTAATTGCTATCAGGACTGACTGTGAGGGTTGGACATGTAAAGGTAGACGTTTTGTAGCAAAAGGAGGGGAGTGAATGACTTTGCAGTTCATAAGCAGAGGTCCCTGGGACCATCAAGAGAGAAGAGTGGAGTGCAGGACCCTATCCAGAGAAGCAGTGATGCCAGCGATGGAGGCAGAAATAATGACATGGAGAGATGGAGTGGCTGGGGACTCTAGACCCAGAGAGGGAGAGGGGTTGTGTGCTGACGACGGGAAGCGGGGGGGACAGGCTTGCAGGGTATACCCATTGGTTGGTTGATGATGGATGGAGGGGATTGTAACCATGGCACTGAAACAATATATGATAGGATGAATGTAAAGCTAATATTCTCCCATGTAAACTATCACATCATTCACAATAAAACTTAAAAAAAAAAATAGTGATACTGAATTTTGTCTGTTGTATTCAAACTCAATTTGAATACTTAGAAGGTTATTAAGTATTTAGGGCTACTTTATTTTTCAACAACTTATTTTTCATGATTTGTAACTATATCCATGTTGACATACAGAAATGCCTGTATTTTCATCGTGTGTAAAGATTATCCATATAAGAATCTTTATATTGCTTGGTCAGTTTTCTTCTAAATTTCTGGAATCCATCTGTGCCATTTTATTACAGTGCAGAGACGTATGAGATGCCATCTTTCCATCAAATGTTTAGAGACAATTTCACATTTTAGCTGTTTCAATTGACAAAAACATTTCTTTTCCTTCTAAAGTGCCTTAACTGTTTCAGACCTTGGAATGGTTGCATGCATGAGACAAATAACTCTTCTTATGAACGACATTGAATAGCTTTACTTTCTCAAACATTCTTGGACTATGTGGTGTTTTTCCCATGCAGGGCCAGTGACCTACAGATGGCTGCAGCAGATTCAATTAATTCCAAAAATACAAAGCTATTCATTATTACATTACAGTACAGTTTTTCATTTTCTTCTTGTAGGATCATTTTACAATGGTTAAATGGTAAATACTGTTTGGTATTTACACCAAATGATTGGTGGCATAGAAGCTTGACATACAGAACTTTATTTCAGCAGAATGGACTTCTAAAACCACTACTATTGATTTATAGGCAAAGGAATCTTAAATTTTCACAGAGGACTGAATCATGTATACCTCAACAAGGAAAAGGTCGCATTTGTTAGTGTAAAAACTGTGCAAGTAAAAGTTACCAAGGAAAGACCTAGATTTAAGGATGAAGATGTAGAATAAAATGATATTGAGAATCAAATAAATGGGAAATTATGTATTAGAAATGGTGATAATGCTAATATTACTGCTTCCATATACCTGGATGAAATCTTTATAATGCATTCTTGGAAACAGTGAATTCTGATTGGTTGTGAAATAGAATCAAATGAATTCTTCAAACAAACAAAAAAAAAAAAACACCCACAAAAAACAGTCTTGAGGTTCTTTGCTTGTCTTTGATTCTCTATTTTAAGAAACGATATTAAAAAAAAAAATCCAAAAATATTAATGTTACACTTCCTTGACACAATTTTGTCTTCCTGTTGAATAGTCATTTACTAATGTCCTGTCAAGAATTTTTAAATGGTAATCCTTTGGTTTTGAGGTGCATCTTCATAACTAAAAGAAATGATGGGGCTCAATCATGGTAAAACTCTCCCAGATCAGAATTAGCTGTTACAGGGAGGTAAGGCAATGGTTAAGGTCAAGAGCTTAAAGGAGAATGAATAGACATGGCTTCAAATTCTAAATTTTACTGGAACACAGTCTATATATTTTTTAAAACTCTTCAAAGCCCTAGTTTCTTCATTTGTAAAATGCTGATGTAATACTTGAAGCACTAAAATATAACACCTTAGAAAACATTCAGTGAGTGGGAGCATTTTGTCAAAACAAACATGTCACATTAATGGGATTATGTTTTTCAGATGATTTGGTTGAATTATTTTGCAGTTTCCAGAGGCAGGACTGTGGTGGGGTATGCATGTTCTATTATGAGGAATTGGGGTGCTGAGAGAAGAAGGATAACAGTTTAGCCAAGACTATTTGCTTGGGAACAGATGGTGAATTGGCCAACAGACCTGGTTCAAGGAGAGCTTGTTATTAAGTAAGAAGCACTTCTACTGTTCCAATGACCACATGAGTGCAGACATAAGAGGGCCAGTAAAGTTTTTAGTAGCTGAGACGATGGTAAACAGGATCGAATATGAACAAATGATTTGGAGCTACGTGGTGGTAAAAGCAAATATGTAATGAATAACATAAGGGAAACATGACGGGTGTCGACAGCTGTGAGCTCAGCCAGCGTAAGTTATACAAATGCTTGTTAACATTTTGATATTGAGGAATGGGGTGGGATAAACAAGATTAGGACTGACTTCATGAGTTTATGACCTGTGCAGTCCCAGAGGACCTCATGATTAAAAGGACCCTGTGTTTTCTTTAATGCTTTCCTATTGTTGTTGTTGTTAAATGATTTTCTACAGCAATCTTAAAATTCTTAGTAAATTTTCAACAAAGATCCCATTTGTTTATATTGCATTGAGTGACACAAACAGAACCTGTGTAGTGTGACTATGTTAAACCAATGGTTTTCAATTGGGGTGATTGATCCCCATCCTCACCCTGATCCACCAATGGGAGATGTGGCAACATTTAGAGATGGTTTTGATTGTCATAATTCGGGGGGTGTGTCCTATAAGCACCTATTCAATAGAGCCCAAGGATGCTACTAAACATCTTAAAATGACAATAAAGCCCCACACACCAAGAAATATTTGATCTAAAATGTCAATAGTACTGAGGTTGAGAAATCCTGTTTTAGCCTGATGATGGTTTTATTATAGATTTATCTATGGATCTTTGAGTAATATTACTGTTACCCAATTTGGAGTACTGGTGTGGTATTGTAGGATAAGTACGGGACTACTAACTACTAAGGCTAGCAGTTCAAACCCACCCACCACTCTTCAGAAATTTTATACAGAGTCGCTATGAGTCTGAACCCACTAGATGATACTTATCAGCAAAAATTTGGGAAGGTGCAGTATTAATTGGCAAGCATTGGTGGAACTAAGATCTTTATAGTACTGAGTTGCATAATATTCTTTCTAATATTGTTATGTGCCATGGAGTCAGTTCCTACTCATAGTGACTCTGTATAGGGTTTCTGAAGCTGTAAATCTTTATGGGAGCAGAAAGCCTCATCTTTCTCCCACGCAACAGCTGGTAGTTTTGAACTGCTGACCCTGAAGTTAGCAGCCTGATTTGTAACCACTATGATACCAGAGCTTCTTGGATTCTTACTAAGAGGAGGTTGTAATTTTAATATTGAAGGGAGGCAAGATAAAATGGACCTAATTCTATGCCATGGAAGGTTCATTTGATTTGTCAGCTATACTTAGTTTACCAACAGCACCTGTGTAACTCTTAAGAGTCTTAGCTTTTAAATCTAGCCACGAAAAGATGGACTCTAGCTGAGTGGCCAAAAAGGCTTCTTTTCTAAGTGCCAACTCATGCTTCTTGTTATAGTTCACTTCTGGGTCAGTTTCTGGAAAAGAAAATATTTTTTCTCCTTTGCAGTCATCCATTCAAGCAATGACTGTCCTGCATAAAGTTTCATAAAGATGTTTGGAATAAATGCTGTACCATGTAAATAGGGTCTGGTAAATTGTTTGCTCTGCTGTTTTTATTCATTTGTTCTTGTGGATTATAGGGACTGAGCCAAATAGCCTTGTACACTAGAGATTATTTTACATGGGCCAAAATTAAGGGTTTCCTCCCTGTATAGGCAGGATGGCTTTAACCACAAGGAAACTATTTTATGGCCACAAATCTGACACCTCCATCTAAGAGTCATGTCAAAGATGTGAATACATATGGCCAGAGACATAAAGGGGAAACAGATGATGGGAAATGGATAGACTATTGCAAACTCCTAACATGACTGGAAAAGTAAGTTAGTATGCATGCCCTCATTACAACAAAGCTATCACAGTCAATCTATGTAACAGAGCCAACAAAGATGGTTTTTAATTTTAATTTCAGACTGAAGTTTTCCCTTACATTTCTTCCCCAGATGTTTCTTCCCACTTGGTATGAGAGTTCTTTATCACTGTTCTGGAAAGATTTAAGGATTAATTACAATGAAATTACATTATTTCTGAAGGAAATTTGAATGTACTGAAGCTCTGATTTCAGCTTTCAAATTGTTTACATATTAGTTGTAAGGGCTTTATAATCCCATATGAATTTTTAAGTGATTATAACATATTATTACGATGATCATTACTTGATACACATCCTGAAACACAAGACTTCAAAATATTAGCAAAGTATAAGTCGCTCAGGTTCTTCAACATCTAAAATGCTCAATACGAGACAAATTTCACATGTCAAAAGGATACATCAATATTCATCTTCAGTGATAAAAAGAGTTGCTTTGGTGATACCATGTGTGTCTGAATAGAAATATGTTTCAGAGGATTTTCGTTGGCTGATTTTTCAAAAGTAGTTTGCCAGTTTTTTTCTTCTGATGTGAGTCTGTTGTTGTTGTTAGATGAAATCTAGTCAGTTCTGACTCATAGTGACCCTAGCACAATGGAAGGAAACACTGCCATGCTCTGTGCCATACACAAAAATTTACTTTTGAGCTCATTGCTTTTGCTACTGTGTCAATCCATCTTTTTGAGAGTATTCCTCTTTTTCATTCACCCTTCATTTTACAAAGCATGATATTATCGAAGGACTGGTCCTTCTTGATAAGTCTGAGAGACAAAGTCTGCCATCTTGGCTTATAAGGAGCATTCTGACTCCTTATAAGTCAAGATTTTTCTCCCAAGACAGATTTGTTCTTCTAGCAGTTCATGGCACTTTGAGTACTCTTTCTGAATAACATCAAATGTATCAATTTCTCTAAGGTCTTCCTTATTCATTGTACAATTGTCACATGCATCTGAGGTGATTTAAAATACCATGATCTGGGTCTAGCAAATCTTAGTACTCATACTGATATCTTTGTAGATTTGCCTAATGCAATATAACCTTTAGTTCTTGACTTACTACCACTTCCATCAGTGTGGGTTGTACATCCAGACAAAATGGAGTCTTTAACAATTGTAATCTTTTCTCCATTAATCTTGATCGAGTGGTTATTTATTGATCCAGTGGCTAGGAATTTTGTTTTCTTTACATTGAAAACTATAGAATTGATCTTCATCAGCAATTATTTTAAGATTTCTTCACTTCCCAAAAGCAAGATTGTAGCATCTGAATATTGCAGGTTGTTAATGAGTCTTTCTCCAAACCTGAAATCACATTTTCCTCGTATAATCCAGGTTGTTAGATTTTTTTTTATTCCACATATATAAATCCAACTCCTTTCTTTGCAGTTTGAAACTGCTGACCTTGTGGGTAGCAGCCTACCTGGTAACCTATTATGCTGATGGTGGTGGTGGTGGTGGTGTCCCATGGAGTCGGTTCCAACTCATTGCAACCCTACATAAGGTTTCCAAGGCTATAAATCTTTACAGGAGCAAAAAGCCTCATCTTTCTCCCAGGAAATGGCTTGTAGTTTTGAACTGTTGACCTTGAGGTTAGCAGCCTGACTCATAACTTACTACACTACCAGGGCTACATGCCACTATGGTCTAAGGGCATAAAAGAGATGTGTATACTCACCTTTTAGTTTGTTTTAAAAGGATATTTTCAATGAATATGCCATTATTATTGCAAATTCCATCATGTGATCTCCAGCTGTATGTCTACCACCAAGGATGTCTTTTCCAACAACAGATTCTTCTTCCATGTTTGTAATTTTCACATACCAATCACTACTAATCATCAATTTTGAATGCATAGTTCATTAGTTTCGGACTGAAGAACTTGAAAGAATTCTCCAATTGTATTATCACTGACTTGAGTGGTTAGTGGGTACATTTGAATAATAGTATTAACTGGACTTCTTTCTTGTTGTGTTAGTTGCCTTTGAGTCAGTACTGACTCATAGCTACACCCTGTACAACAGAACAAAACACATCTCAGTCCTGTGCCAACAATCATTGCTACACTTGAGCCCATTGTTACTGCCACTGTACTGGTCCATCTCATTGGAGATCTTTTTCTTTTTCACTGACTGCCCACTTTATTGAACATGATGTCCTTCTCCACAGACAGGTCTGTCCTGATAATATGTCCAAAGTATGAGAGACAAATTCTGGCCATCCTGGCTTCTAAGTAGTACTTCGAACACATATTTATTGTTTTTTTGGTAGTCCATGCTATTCCCTTATTTTTGGTAGTCCATGCTACTTCTCTCCTACCACTAGTCTGTCAGTCTCCCACCACTAGCCTGTGGTGTCTTGTGAGTTGCTGTGATTCTGAAAGCTATACCACTGGTATTTTAAATACGAGTAGGGTCACCCACAGTGGACAGGTTTCAGATGAGCTTTCAAACAAAGACAGAATAGGAAGAAAGAGAGATGAACTACTTCTGAATATTTAGTCACTGAAAAGCTTATGAATAGTAGAGAAACACTGTCAGATATAGTGCCAGAAAATGCATCCCTCAGGTTGGAAGGCACTCGAAATGTGACTAGGGAAGAGCTGACTCCTCAAAGTACAGTTGACCGTGATGATGTGAATGGAGTAAAGTCCATGGGAGTAAAGCCCTCGGGACCTTCATTTATTAATGGGACACAACTCAAAATGAAGAGAAATAGCTGTAAACATCCATTAATAATTAGAACATGGAATGTACAAAGTATGAATCTAGAAAAATAGGAAACTGTCAAAAATGAAATGGATAACATAAATAACCACATGGTTTACTATGACGGAATGACTAATTAAGGAGGAATGGTAATGCATTCATCATCAAAAAGAGCATATCCAGATCAGACATGAGGTATAACACTGCCTGTGATAGGATTATATCCAAGTGCCTATAGGAAAGACCAATTAATAACACTATTATTCAAAATTATGTGCCAACCACTATAGCAAGTGAGGATGAAATAGAATTCTACCAACTTCTTCAATCTGAAATTGATCAAACATGCAATCAAGATGTGTTGATCATTAGTGATGATTGGAATACAAAGGTTGGAAACAAAGAGGAAGGGTCAATAGTTGGAAAATATGGTACTTTTACTAAATCGGAGATAGAAATGATGCTGGAGATTGCATGATAAAATTCTGCAAAACCACTGATTTGTTCACTTCAAATACCTTCTTTAGACAGCATAAGAGATGATTATACACATGGATCTCAGCAGATGGAATACACAGAAATCAAATTTACTATATCTGTGGAAAGTGATGGTGGAAAATCTCCACATCTTCACCCAAAACAAGGCCAGGGGCACATTGAGGAAAATCTCCATATCTTCACCCAAAACAAGGCCAGGGGCACATTGTGGAAAATCTCCATATCTTCACCCAAAACAAGGCCAGGGGCACATTGTGGAAAAGAGCATCAATTGTTCATATGCAAATTCAGAATGAAGCTGAAGGACATGAAAACAAGCCCATGAAAGACAAAATATGACCTTGAATATATCCCACCTGAATTTAGAGATCATCTGAAGAACAGATTTGATACATTAAACACTAATGATCGAAGACAGTAAGAGCTGTGGGATGCCATCAAGAACATCATACAGGAAGAAAGCAAATAGTCATTAAGAAGACAAGAAAGAAGGAAAAGATCAAAATGGTTGTCAGAAGAGACACTGAAATCTGCTCTCCAGCATAGAGATGCTAAAGCAAATGGAAGAAATGAGGAGATATAAGAGATGAACAGAAAATTTCAAAGGTCAGCTCGAGAAGACAAAGTCAAATATTAAAATGAAATGTGCAAAGATCTGGAGTCAGAAAATCAAAGGGGAGAATATGCTAAGAACTTTTCAAGCTGGGAGAACTGAAGAAAAATGTCAAACCTTGACTTTTGTTATTTAAGGATTCTCTGGGCAAATTATTGAATGGTGCAGAAAGCATTAAAAGAAGATGGAAGAAGGAATACACAGAATCACTGTACCAAAAGGAAATTGTTGATGTCCAACCTTTTCAAGAGGTAGCATATGATCACGAGCCAATAATGCTGAAGGAAGAAATCCAAGTTGCACTGAAGGAAATGGCAAAGAACAAGGCACCAGGAATTGATGGAATAAAAATTGAAATCTTTCAAGATAGTGAGGCAGTCCTGGAGGCACTCACACATCTATGCCAAGAAATTTGGAAGACAACTACCGGTCAACTTATTGGAAGAGATCCATATTTGTGACCATTCCAAAGAGAGGTGACCCAATGGAATGCAGAAACCATTAGACAACATCTTTGATATCCCATGCGAGTAAAGTTTTACTAAAGGTAATACAGAAATAGCTGCAAGCATACATTAACAGAGATATTCCAGAGGTTCGTGGCAGATTCAAAAGAGGACGTGGAACGAGGGATATTATTGCTGATGTCTGATGGATCTTGGTTGAAAGCAGAGAATACAAGAAAGATGTTTACCTGTGCTTTATTGACTACACAAAGGCTTTCTATTGTGTGGATAATGACAAGCTATGGACAACATTGTGAAGTATAAGTATTCTGGAACACTTAAATGTGCTCCTAAGGCATCTGTGCATGGACAAAGAGGTACTCGTTCAAACAGAACATGGTAACACTGAATGGTTTAAAATAAAAAAATGTGTGCAATAGGGTTGTATTCTTTCACCATACTTTTTCAAACTGTATGCTGAGCAAACAATCCAAGAAGCAAACAATCCATGAAGAAAAATGTGACATCAGTATTAGTGAAAGACTTATTTAAAAAAATCTGCAATATGCAGATGATACAACCTTGCTTACTGAAAGCGAAGAAGACTTAAAATACTTACTGATGAAGATCAAAAACCACAGCCTTCAGTATGGATTGTATCTCAATGCAAAGAAAACAAAAATTTGCACCATTGGACTAATAAACAACATTCTTAACAACAGAGAATAGATTGAAATTGTCAAGGACTTCATTCTTCGTGAATCAACCATCAACACTCATAAAAGCAGAAGTCAAGAAATCAAATGACATATTTCATTAGGCAAATCTGCCACACAAGACCTTTTTAAAGTGTTGAATAGCAAACATGTCAACTTGAGGACCAAGTTTCCCTTGACCCAAGTCATGGTATTTTCAATAAGCTCATATGCATGTGAAAGCTGGACAGTGAATAAGGAAGACTGTAGAAGAATTGGTGCATTTGAATTATGACTTTGGAACAGAATTTTGAATATACCATGGACTGCAAAAAGAACAAATGAATCTATGTTGGATGAAGTGCAGCCAGAGTGTTTCTTGGAG
>NW_006408717.1:5813496-5814842 GCF_000296735.1 Chrysochloris asiatica
CAATATTGTCCATAGCCAGCCATGACCCACACAACTGAAAGCAATGGTAATCATGTGTCTGATATTCTCTGCCTCTGGTAAGATCTACTTGATATTAGCAATTATATCCCTCATTCTGTGTCCTCATCTGAATCTGGATTGAACCTCTACAGTGCCCTGGCAATGCACTGTTGCATCCATTTTTTAAATCATCTTTAGTAAAATTTTACTTGTATGTAATAATAATGATATTGTCCAATTATTTTCACATACCATTGAGTCACCTATCTTTGGAATGGCATATGATCAGGAGCCAGTGATACTGAAGGAATAAGTCCAAGTTGCACTGAAGTCATTGGCAAGGTGCAAGGCTCTGGGAATTGATGGAATATAAATTGAAATCTTTCAACAAAGTGGCCTGGCACTGGAGGCAGTCACTCATCTATGCCTAGAAATTTGGAAGATAGCTATTTAACCAACTGATTGGGATCATATTTGTGCCCTTTCCAAAGAGGTCTTCCTTATAGTCATATGGATATTATCCTATCACAGACAGCATTGCATTTCAAGATTGATTTTGAAATGTTCTTTTTGGCAAGGAAGTTGACACCATTCCTCTTGAATTTGTCATTCTTGGAATAATAAACCATAGATTGATTCAAAATGGCCAGTTTGAATCCACTAATGCCTTTTGTAAGCCATTTGACCTCATTAAAATATAAGATATCGATCTTTATCTGATCCATTTCATTTTTGACAATTGAAAATTTCTTTATATTCATACTTTGTACCTTCTCTGTTAAAGATCTCTGGTACTTTAGTGGTTACGAGTTGGGCTGCAAACCTCAAGGTCAGCTGTTCGAAACTACCATAAGCTCCATGGGAGAAAGATGAGGCTTTCTGCTCCCTCAGAAACCGTATACAGGGTTTCTATGGGTTGGAACCAACTCAATGCCACTTAACAACAACAACAACCGTGTGTGTTCCCATTATGAATGGATGTTTGTAACTATGTCTTCACATTTTGAATTTTGTCCCACCAGGAAATTAAAACACTGAAAGCTTTGCTCTACTCATACCATTATAGTCAATTCTACTCTGAGAAAAAAGCAATTCTTCCCCAGTTGTATTTTGAGTGCCTTCCAAATTGAGGGGCTCGTCTTCCAGCACTCTATGACAATGTTCTGCTGATATTCATTGGGTTTTCGGTGGCTAAACATTCAGAAATAGTCTGTCTATCCTTCTTTCTTATCTGTCTTAGTCTAGAATCTCTTCTGAGACCTGGTCACCATGAGTGACCTTACTAGTATTTAAAATACCAGTAGCAAAGCTTGCAGCATTGTAGCAACACAAAAGCTACTATAGTA
>NW_006408717.1:5815621-5816115 GCF_000296735.1 Chrysochloris asiatica
ATATCCTCTACTTGGTATTTACCCACAAGAAATACGAGCCATAACACTAGTAGATAAATGCACACCAATGTTCATAGCAGCACTATTTACAATAGCAAAAAGATGGAGACAGCCTAAGGGCCCATCAAATGACTAATGGATAAACTAACTATGGTACATACACACAATGGAATATTATGCTACTTTGAAGAATAACAAGGAAGCTGCAAGCCACTGCATAACATGGATTAAACTTGAGGACATTATGTTGAATGAAATTTGTTGTTGTTGTTATGTGCCATTTAGTAGGTCACAAAAGCAGAAATACTCCATAGGATCACTACTGTAAAAGACTAAGAAAAATAACCCATACTAAATGGGGGGGTGCTTCTTTGCTGGTTATTGGGTTAGGGGTGGGGTAAGGGGAGGTTGGAGAAGGTAGAGCACAGGGTAGGGAATAGACACAGGATAGTTTGGGTGCTAGGGATGGGGGCAATACACAAAGAAGTGGAAGG
>NW_006408717.1:5816596-5822820 GCF_000296735.1 Chrysochloris asiatica
AAGGGGAGAGAAAGGAATAGCCAGAAATATCACCATAGGGAGCTTGCAAATCTGTCTTCTGCCTATAACTGATTGGAATACATAAAATGGGGCTACAACGTGCCCAGTGAAGGAGGCTTCCTGTGCTCGGAGCCTCTGCATTACATAAGATCATAGGTGGAAACCTGAATTGAGGTGGGAAATTTCCACTTGAAAGAACAAGCACACCAGCCTGGAGTGGCTAGAAGAAGAGAAGATACTTCTTGAAAGAAAGACATACAGGAAAAATACCAAACAATATGTGCAGTCTGAATGACTACTACAAGAATAATCAAGTTGCTCACCCAGGAGACATCAAGCCAAGTGGTCGGGTCACCTCAGGGCAAGCCCCCTTCTAAGTCTAAGACTCAATGGGAATACACGCTCTGATTGGTGACCATGTTGGTTGCCGATAAGGGGAAGTGAGGGAAAAACAGCAATGAAACTGCAACCTAAGCCCTACAACATTCAATAGATTCCTGTGAACCCCAGGTGGAGACCTGGTTGGCCAGCTGTGTGGCAAGACCTGGGGACTCTTGGGCCAAGAGTCAGCAACATAGTCACAGAGGACTAGTGTGGAGAGTGAAGTGTCCAGATGATAAGAAGAGAGGACATATCCACAAGAACACCCATACTTGCAGGTAACACCCACTTGACCTGGCTTCAATGACTGGATGATCAGAGCTCAACTAGAAGAAAAAAGAAGAGGAAAAAAAGAGCAATCTGATACAATTTGATGAACTTGAGCTACACCTATGAATGCAGTAGCTCAAAACAAGGACAAATCTTACAGCAAGGATCATTCCCAGCCCTTCCTTACACAGAGTAGATAGGGATGGGTAACTTAGACATTGGCTACCCAAAATGGAGGGTGGGGGGAGAGGATACAAAGGCAAGAAGTGACTGGCTTATAAGCTTTCAAGAGGGAACCTAGATCCATAGGGCATGGAGGAAGGTAGAATCTCCACTGAGTAGTATCCAAACTCTCTGGCCTGAGATAATGAAAGAAGATGCAGATAGGTCTTCTTAATAATAGTAAATCATTATTATCAGGACTGATTGTGAGGGTTGGAAATGTAAAGGTAGACATTTTTGTAGCAAAAGAAGGGGTGTGATTGACTTTGTAGTCTAGCAGCAGAAGTCCCTCAGACCATCAAGGGAGAAGAGCGGAGAGCAGGACCTTACCCAGAGAAGCAGTGATGACAGAGATGGAGGCAGAGATGATGACCTGGAGAAATGGAGTGGCTGGGGACTTTACACCTAGAAAGGGAGAGGGGCTGTGTGCTAACAACCAGGGGGCAGGCTTGTAGTGTATACCCTTTGGTTTGTTGATGATGCTTGGAGGGGATTGTAACCATGACAATAAAATGATAAACAATAGGATGAATGTAAAGCTAATGTTCTCCCATGTAAACTATCACATAATTCACACTAAAACATTTTTTTAAAAGTATGTAAACACAAATAAAGCATGTGTTAAGATACATAGCATCATATCTTGATATTTTTGTCTAATAAATGTTTCTATGATTTTGGAGCAAAACAAAGTATATAGACAGCAAATTATGTTATGGTAGAATATGCTTTCTTGAACTTAGTATAACTCACTCATTGTTGTCTAGTAAGGTTGTTCCTCTTTTGTCTAGGACAATTTTGCTCTGTGAATTTTTTTTTTTTTTTAAGGTTATATGTTAAACTAAAAGACTATTTACAGACTGTCATGGAGTTGAATCTGACTCACAGTGACCCTGTACAGGGTTTTCTAGTCTATACATTTTTTACAGGAGCAGAAAGTCTCATCTTTGCCTCCTGGACCAGCTGTTAGGTTTTAGCTTCCGACCTTGTGGTTAGTAGTATAGTGCTTTTCCTTCATCACCACCAGAGCTACTTCAAGGGAACAAATTCATATAAAGCTTTCTATGGTGAAAAGGAATAATAAAAGAAAAATACACTTTTAGATCATATAATTTTCATTTTGCATGGATCATGGTTTCTTGCTTCTCTTTTATTTTATAACCTCCATTTAATTACTTTGCAAATAGTAGATATTGAATGAACATTTCCATTGCAGCATATGAATATTTAGAATGAGAGAGAACAATTTGTCTACCATTTGTAATGTAGACTAACCGTCTGCTTAAAGTTGTCATTAATTTCCACAGCTGTCTAATTATTCCCTTGCTGGTAAAGAAAATTAAGTTATCAAAGATTTCGTTTTGCTTCCATCAACAATCAATGACCATGGAGACAGCAGTCAAGAAATTTGGGGAAAATTTCTGCAAAAGACCACTTTAAAGTGCTGAAAAGCATTATGCTACTTTGATGACTAAATGTGCCTTTTTCTAATCATGATCTTTTTAATCACCTCATATGCATATGAAAGCTGGACAATAAGAAAGTAAGATAGAAGGAGCATTGATGCATTTGAATTCAAGAATGTTGATTATACTGTGGGCTGCCAGATCAAGCCAATAAATTGTGGAGGAAGTACAGACAGCATGCTCCTTAGACACAAAGAGGTAAGACTGTCTTGTTTGTTTTGGACATGTCATCAGGAAAGATCAATTACTGGACAAGGCTATCATGTTTGGTAAAGTGGGAGATATCATGTTTAGTCAGTAAAAATAAGGGAAACCCTCCCTGAGATGGACTGATACAGTGGTTGCATCAACAGGCTCAAATATGGCAAAGATTAAGAGGATGCAGGACCAGACAATGTTTCACTCTGTTAAACATAAGGTTACCATGAGCAAGCGCTGAATAGATAGAAACTAACAACAGCACCCCTATACCTAGGTGATCCATGTAACTATCACTTCCTATCTGAATCTGAAGTCTTTTGGTGTCGTGTTGTAGAATCAGCACTGGACTGCGAACCGCAACTTCCCAATTCAAACCCACCAGCTGCTCCTCGGAAATCCCATTCAGGGTGGCTATGAGTTGTAACTGACTCAAATGGACTTAACAACAACAACATCTGACTATGACAGGGAGTAAGCAATAGGAGAATTTTTTCAGGCAAGGATGGAAGAAGCTTGTACATCTTCTCTGTTCTCTTTTCTTTGTCTGCCTCTGGGTGTCAATGTTTTCTCTTACTCAAAGTTATACATTCCCTAACAGCTTGAATGCCTAAGTGATTGGACACAGCAGAAACACTTCATCCTTCTGGATAAAGCATCTTCAGTTGACTGTTACTTAAGTGAGAAATAATCTCTCTTGTACCAAGGCACTGAGATTGTATCTTTCATTTGTAGATCAGCAAGCATTTTTCTAAGTACAGAAATTTATATATGCAGTGAGGTACTGCTATATAAAATTTGTGGCATTGCCTTCTCTGTCAGGCAGCAGTTAAAGAGGAAACTGATGCTTGATGTGGAATATAGGTAGAACCATGTTCTGTAGTAGCAAAACATTCAGTAGAACATTGCCTCTGATACATTGGAATGGCAATTACTTGTTTACTAAGCCTGTAGGGAAAAGAGGTTGGAAAAAGTCAGATATTAATAGCTTATGTTGGTTGTCATTTGCTGAGTTTAGCAAATTATTACAAGGAAAGAGATGAACTCAGACTATAATTGCTGTGATTGAAAGAATAAATAGGAGAGAATTAAAAACTGTGCAGGAATTTGAGGCCTCTCAACACTAGAAAATCTACCAGTGCCCAAATGGAAAGAAATGAGGTCTAAACTTTTAGTTTCAAAGACCCATGAAAGTTCAGCATTGTCACAAAGATCATGCTAAGCCTGAATCTTTTCACACAGTCTCTTGTTAAAATAGCAACATAGTACCATAAATTTGTAGCTGAAAACCATTTGAGCCTAAGAAAAAAGATAATGTTTAATAAGAACTTTGGATATGACTACTGAGCCATGGAAGCACATAATTCGTCATAAGATTTCCAGATTCAGCACATAAAATATTCAGATAAGTTTGAAATTCAGATAAACAACAAATAATGGAGGCTTGGTAACAAAATGGTTAAGTACTTAAATGCTAACTGAAAAGTCTTTTATTCAAACCCATCACCATTCTGTGGGAGCAAAGACTTGTCATTTTACACTTGTAAAAATGATAGCCTAGCAAATATTATAGGGCAGTTCTGCTCTATCACATGGGGTTGCTTTGAGTCAGAATAGACTTGATGGCATAAAACAATAATATTTTATTATAAATATGTCCCAAGTAAGCATTGGACTGCTAGCCAAAAGGTCAGCAGTTCAAACCTACCAGCCTTTCCTCGGAAACCCTATGCAGGGTCTCTGTGAGCACTTAACAACAAGGGCATACTTATTATAGTATATTGTTTTTGCAGTTAAGTGACATTGAGTCTATTCCTACTCATAGCAACCCAATACACAACAGAAAACACCTCACAATGGCTGTTGTTTGAGCCCATCTCACTGAAAGTCTTTCTCTTTTTTGATGACCGTCTACTTTACCTTCATGATGTCCTTCTCCTGGGACTGATCCCTACTGGTAACATGTCCAAAGTTTCCTAAGAAAAACAATTGCCATTATTGCTTCTAAGGAGCATTCTAGCTGCATTTCTTCCACAATAGATTTGTTTGTTCTTCTGGCAGACCATGGTACTTTAAATCTTCTTTGCCCACACCACAATTCAAATGCATCAATTCTTCTTCAGTCTTCTTATCATTGTCCAGTTTTCACATGCATATCAGGCAATTAAAAATACCATGGCTTGGATCACACACACATGTTAGTCCTCAAAGTGACATATTTACTCTTTACCATTTTAAAGATGTATTTTGCAGCACATTTACCCAATGCAATAAGTCATTTGATTTGTTGACTGCTGTTTCAATGAACATTATTTGTAAATCCAAATAAAATGAAATTCAAAAAAAAAAAAAAAAACTTCAGTCTTTTCTTGGTTTACCATGATATAGTTTATTGGTCCAGTTGTGAGGAATCTTGCTTCTTTACATTAAGTTCTAATCTATAATTACATTAAGGTTTAATCTATAATAAAGGCTGTAGTCTTTGATCTTCATCAGCAAGTGTATCATGTTCTCTTTGCTTTTAGCAAGCAAAGTTGTCTCATCCCTATATGGAAGGTTGTTAATGAGACTTCTTCCAATATTAATGCCATATTTTTCTTCATATAATCAAGCTTTTCAGATTATTTGTTCTGAATACAGATAAAGTAAGTATGGTTAAAGGATACAACCCTGATGCATCCCTGTCCTTATTTTAACTATTAGTAATCCCTTGTTCTGTTTGAACCACTGTCTATTGGTCTATGTACAGGCTTTGCAAAAGCATAAATAAGTGTTATGGAATACACAGTCTTTTCAATATTTTCTGTAGTCTGTTATGACCCACAGAGTCAAATGCCTTTGCATAATCAACAAAGCACAGGTACCGTTCTAGTGTTCTTTGCTTTCAGCCAAGACTCATCTGATATCAACAATGTTATCCCTTGTTCCATGCCCTCTCTGACTCCAGCTTTAATTTATGCTAGTCCCTTGTTGATGTGTTGCTGCTACCATTTTTTTTTTTATTATTTTCAGTAAAATTTTGCTTACGTGTGAGAGTAATGATATTGTCTGATCATTTCTGCACTCTCTTGTGTCACTTTCCTCTAGAAAGAGCACAAATATGGATCTTTTCCAGTAGGATGGCTAGATAAATGAGTCCTTTCAGCACTACATCAGTTTGCTGAGGTATTTTGATTGGTATTCTGTCAATCCTTGGAGCCTATTTCTGGCTAATGTCTTCAGTGCAGCATGAACTTCTTCCTTTAGTACATCAGCTCATGATCATATGTTGCCTCCTGATGTTAGAATGCCAATCACTTCTTTTGATCTATTGATTCTACGTATTCCTTCCATTTTCTCTTGATGCTTTCTGCATCACTCAATATTTTGCCTATTGTTGTTGTTGTTGTTGTTAGGTGCCATCAAGTCAGTACCGACTCATAGCGACCTTATGCACAGCAGAGCGAAACACTGCCTAATCCTAGGTCAACCTCACTACTGTTGCCACGCTTGAGTCCATCAATGCTGCCACTTTGCCAATCCATCTTGCTGGTCTTCCTCTTTTTCTCTGACCCTCCACCTTACCAAACATGATATTCTTCTCCAGTGACTGGTCCCTCTTGACAATATGTCTGAAGTATGAGAGATGAAGTTTGGCCATCCTGGCCTCCAAGGAGCACTCTGGCTGCATTTCTTCCAACACAGATC
>NW_006408717.1:5823105-5833791 GCF_000296735.1 Chrysochloris asiatica
TCTTTACATTGAGATGCAATCCATACTGAAGGCTGTGCTCTTTGATCTTCATCAGTAAATGTTTTAAGTCCTCTTCACTTTCAGCAAGCAAGGAGAGGTTCACATGTATAATTGGCATTTACTTTGTTGGGAAATGGTATTTGTAATGAAAAAAATCATTGGTCTTGCAAAGTTCTATCAAAATTTTATCACCACGGTTATATTTACAGACTCCCAAACCCTCCTCTTTGTTTCCAACTTTCACATTCCAATCACCGGTAATTATTAGTGCATCTTGATGGGATGTTTGCTTACTTTTAGACTAAAGAAGTTGGTAGAGTTCTTCAATTTCTTCTACTTTGGCTTTTGTGGTTGGTGCATAAATTTGAAAACAGTTGTCTTAACTGGTCTCCCTTGTTACTGTTGCTAAGTGCCGTTGAATCAGTTCTGATTCACAGTGATCCTTTATAGGGTTTCCGAAGAGTGTTTGGTGGGTTTGAACTGCTCACTTTCAGATTCAAACCAATCTTGTGGTCCAGTGATTATCCTACAGCACCATGTAAGGTCTTCCTTCTAGGAGTATAGACATTATCCTATCACTCACAGCATTGTATTTGAAGAAAGAACTTGACTTTTTTTTTTTTTTTTAACAGTGAATGTGATGCTATTCCTCTTCAATTTGTCACTCCCATCATAGCACACCATATAATTGCCTGGTTCAAAATGGCCAAGATTTGTTCATTTCAGTGCAATAATACCTACAATATTGATCTTTATGCACTTCATATCATTTTTGACAACTTCCAATTTTTCTAGATTTATACTTTGTATATTCCACATTCTGATTATTAACATATGTTTGCAGCTCTGTCTTCCCCTTATGAGACATGAGCAAAGGAAGATCCTGAAAATTTTGATCCATTCATATCCTTAAGATTGACTATTTTAACGAGTTAGCTCTTCTCCCGTTGTATTTTGAGTGCCTTCCAACCTGAGGGGCTCATCTTTTGGCAATACATTTGTCTCTGTTTTATTGGTGTTCATAAGGTTTTCAGAGGACAATCTGTCAGAAATAGAATATCTATGGCAATCTGTCCTTATAGGTGATCCTGCTTGTATTTGAAGCACCAGTGACATAGCTTCTAGCATCACAACAGCATGCAAGCCACCAAAATAAGACAAGCAAGCAGAAGTGTGGGATATGGGTAGGTGCAATCAAGTCTGTACTTGATTTGGTATCACTCTTGTTCTGTCTTTCTGTTAGTTGCCTGTAAATTGATTCCAATTCATGGTGACCCTGAGTGCATCAGAAGAGAACTGTGCTTCATAGGGTTCTCTGTGGCTGATTTTCCATAAGCAGATCACCAGGTTTTTCTTCAGAGTTACCTCTGGTTGGACTTGAGCCTCCAATTCTTTGGGTAGCAGCCAATCATATTAAATGCTTGCAACACCTTTTGGCTCCTCTTTCTTTCTACACAAATCCAAAACTGTTAACATGTTACCTTTCAGATCAATTGTTTCAATCAACTGGTGACCTGCAGTTTAAGCTGGAAGCATACATCTAAGAGAACAAACAGCTATGTTCTGATAAGGAGAACAAAGGCAACAGGCTTTTTTAAAACGTATTCTTGGCCATCTTTGACTGTGGAAAATAATTTTATTGTTCTGAGTTTCATTGTGTTTTTTGTAAACAATGAGTTTGCCCAGAGGCAATGGGTGTGAGCTTTTTTTATGGGTCAAAGTAGTCTGTGAGATCTTTCTCTTTTGAGTGTAGGAAGAGAAGAAACTTAAAAAAAATAAATGTATGGACAGTTACAAAAATAACGTTTTTGTCAGTGAATGCAAAAACAGTAAAGTTGCAATTTTCATGATTAGTGCCATAATATGTTAAATAAAAGATTAACCAGATTAGTTTATATTTTTGAGCTGATATTATTCTAAAATTATCAAAAAGATGGATGTCAGATGTTTGGACAGGATCACAATTTCAGTGCTTGCCACACACACTATTTTCTGTAGATATATTTGTAGATAGAGTCATGACAGGCACGAAGTGCAGGGCCAAGGCAAGCATAAATGGGGTCAACTACAAACAAGATGATGTCTAAGGCTTTTACCAATATTAAGATTCTGTGACCATCTGGCTGTTTTCAAATGAAGTCTCAGCATGCCCAATAATTCATCAATCCGCACTATTCAATAATTATAGAAAAGCTCGTAAATTTTCCATTGGCATCATTCCCATGACTAGCAAGAGTTTATTGCACATTTTCCCCCCAGAGCAATTTCTGAGTTCAATAAAATAAAGTCAAGAAGAGAAATGAGAGAGTGTGTGCTTAAAAAAAAAAAAAAAAAAAAAGTGCTACAAAGGCAAGTCTGGCCTCAGTCTTGAATTCCATACACAGCCTCTTTTGGTCAACAACTGTGCTGATCTGTATTTACAAGACATCACAACCTTCTCCTAGATGTGAAATGCCATACATTTCTATCACACAGACTTGACTTTCTTGTATTGACCAGATAAGCTTGTGTGAAAAGGTGAGTGATTGTATCCTCTTAAAATAAAAAGGTTATTCAGATTAATAAGATTTCTGATCATTGTTTTCAGTTATATAATTCTATATTAAATATTATATTTGGCTGCATATAATTCCTCAATTCTAGAGAAAGCCATACAACCTCTGCATTTAAGGATTAAGTGACAAAAATTTAAAATAAATACATTAAAAATAGTTAATACTTCCCTTCTACTTTCTATAGCTTTAGATAATATCCACAAATAATTTACATCATAAACCATGACTTCTTCATGTCAGGAAAGAGGCAGTATAGTCATTAAAGCATCCCATACCTGGTTAGATGAAAGGGATAAAACAAATATCCCTCTTGCACATCTATATAAATTGCACACCTGATTGTTCAGTGTACAACCTGGGCAGTCATGAGGGAAAACCTTGGTAAGAAAGTTCTTGAGGCTTCTGATGGAAATCACTCAGTTTACAGCTGATATAATTGATGAATGATGTGTTCGTTAAATAAGCAGAGTGGAGAATAACCCATGTTTTCTAATTCCTATTTTAATATTTTATCAATTGATAAACACTCAGAGAAAAGTAATTTTACTGAAGTATCAAATAATCGTACGACATGTATTAGGGATTAGCAAGTATTATTAAATGTAAGGTCATTTTCCTAGTTGGTCGCCATTCTTAAATGACTAAAATATGACTTTGTTCAAAAAATGATACTATCATAAATTTTCAGTACATATTCAGTCTAATTGCCACCAGTGACCTCATATCCTCCTTTGTCCCTGAGACGACACTCTCTTTTAAGAAGAAGGAAGGTCTCATTATTATTTTTCTACTGTGTACCAGTTCACCATAATTCCATATTCCCAACATTTAAGACTGTGCTGTAGATCAGTGTTTGGGATATCAGGATTTAACATCAATCTGAACTACAGAAATATAAGCAAATAATAAAACACAGGGAAGACAAAAAGAAGATAGAAACTAGTCCAGTCCAATGTGCTTAGTAAAATAAACCTTTCCTAAGAAAATTGAGGCTTTCTGCTCCCGTAAAGATTTACAGCCTCAGAAACCCTGTAGGGGGTTACTATGAGTTGGAACCAACTCCACAGCACGCTACCACTACTACCACCAAGAGCATATAGAAGTCCTGGTGTGGTGTTGCAGGTTAATGTGCCAGACTGCAAGGTCGGTTTGAATGCAAGGTAGGCAGTTAAGCTCACCAGCGATTCCTTGGGAACCCTACACAGGGTCTTTATGAGTCTGAACTGACTCAGTGACACTTAACATCAACAACAAGAGCATATACCTATACTATAGCTTTTGAAACCATTAGCACAAATAATAATCACAAAAGTTTTAAAATAATTAACAATGAGAAGTCAACACATATGAAATGCTTGTTTACTACCTGGGAGGGAGCTAAGTGCCTTACATTCATTACCTTCTCAAAAATCAATTCTTTTGAGAATCCTAGGAGGCAGAGAGAATCACCAGTAACCTGTAGCCACTGAGTTGACTCCATGTGTATCAGAGTAAAACTGCTCCATAAGGTTTTCAATGGATGATTTTCCAGAAATAGATTGCCATCCCTTTCTTCCAAGACATCTCTGGGTTTACTCAAACCTCCAGCCTTTTGGTTAGCAGACAAATATATTAACTGTTTACACTACCCAGTGACTCCATCAGCTCTTTGTACTAAAAGAGAAACTACAGTAAGAGTCCTGGTGTGGTGCTGTGGTTAATGCACCAGACTGCAAAACCATTTGAACTGTAAGGTCAGCGATTCAAGCTCACCAGCTGATCCTCAGAAACCCTTTACAGGGTGGCTATGGGTTGAAACTGATTCGATGGCACTTAACAACAACACAGTAAAAGTTTTTATGTGTATGATGGTGGTGGTGGCTGTTTACCATCAATTAAATTTGAATCGTAGGACCCCTGTATAATGTTTCAGAGCATCATCTTTCTCTGGCTCAGTGGCTGGTAGATTTAAACTGCTACCTTGAGGTTAGCAGCCCAACTCATAACCGCCCTCCCTCTCAGGGTTCCTTGTGTATGTATGTGTTGTTGTTAAGTGCCCTTATTGAGTTAGTTCTGACTCATAGCGACCCTGTAAAGGGTTTCTGAGGAGTGACTGGTGGGTTTGAACTGCCAAGCTTTATGCTCAAACAGACATTTCAGTCCAATGCATTATCCTGCAGTAATTTCATTTTTATGCTGGTATTGTAGGATAAAGCAATGGACCACAGGTGAGTTTCAACCACAAGATTGGTGGTTCAAACTCACCTGTAGCTACTTGGAAACCTTATGCAGGGTCACTATGAGTCAGAACCAACTCAATGGCACTTAACAACTACAATAACTATTATACATAGTAAATATGTGCATAGTATGAGACAAAGGTAAATGAGATTTAATTCCCAGTTTGAATAATTTTGTCATCTAAAGGGTTAGAGTAGAGAAACAAGGAAATAATAATAAGACTACTGTGATTTAATTTATTCACAGTTTCAGAATCCCTCATTATTATGGAAAATGGATGATTTGCATATAAAAAAATAGATGAACTCTACTCCTGTCTGGTGATGGTTAAAAGGATAAACAAAATTAGTGAACACATTAAAGACATGCTTTATAGAAAATTCCACAGGGTTTTGTATCAAAGTCTGTTAATAATTTCTCTTTCTCTACATTCCAAACAACCACAAAAAAACAAAAGAAAAAACACAATTGCAATGTTAATTTCTTTTAAAGTTCTCTCCTATTCCATTATCCAAGCAAAGGTATTAAACAAATGGAAGGCAGACATAAAGAGGAATTTTTAGAACACATTAGCTTCAGAAAAAAAATAGTTTAGTCACCACACTGCAGTATCACATATCCTCTAAAAGGGATGGATTCAAGAAGCTGATGGCTCATTGAGATCACTAAACAATCCTGTTTGATGGACTTGACAAGTTTCAAAGTAAAGACTGAACAGAGAAATGAGAAGCAATTCTCAATTGAACTCTGTGTTTCACTGGAATGGTTAGAGCTGCACAGCATCCAGCTGAAAGTTGCATGTATCTGAAGGAGACTGCTGGGTTCTTAACTATCTAGGAAAATCTTGGCATCATGGGCTCAGGCATTTACAACACTTTGACAGTCAGATAAGAGCCCATCCAACAATAATGGATTATCAACAGTCCCAATGATCTTGTTCCATTACCTCATTGCTTTTTTATATTTACTGAGGTTGAGACAAGTTTACATTTAAATTGGATTATTTTAAAACTGGTTTACTATTTTGGAAAAAAGCAAACTGTGATAATGAAAGAATGACAAACACTGAAATAGGATAGTGATATGACTAATGAAGAGCAACTTTACTGATGTTGTTGTTAAGTGCCGTTGTGGGTTCCAATGCATAGTGACCCTATATATAGGGTTTCTGAACTTGAACTGCCGACCTTGCAGTTTAAACTGACTTTGCAGTCTAGTGCATTAACCCACAGCACCACACTAAGACTCCATACCAATTTTAGTAGAGGAAAAAATTGGTAAACTCACTAATTGTTCCAGTTAACGCATACTGTTACAGCTAAACTTCCACTTATTAAGTTTGATTAGTTAAAATAAATGTTTTATTTACAAAATTATATTCGTAACTGAGTTATTGTTGTTAAGTACTGTGGAGTCAGTTCCGATTCATAGTGACCCTGCACAGGGTTTCCAAGGCTATAAATCTTTATGGGAGCAGAAAGCCTCATCATTCTCCCATGGAAGGCTGGTTGTTTCGAACTTCTGACCTTGAGGTTAGCAGCCTGATTCATAACCAGTACACTACCAGAGCAGGTTAAGTTTAATTATAGTTAATGGAAAATAGCAGGAAGAGCTCTGGTAGCGTAGTGGCTATGAATCGGGCTGCGAACCACAAGGTCAGCAGTTCGAAACTACCAGCTGCTCCGTGGGAGAAAGATGAGGCTTTCTATTCCCATAAAGATTTACAGCCTCGGAAACCCTGTTAAGGGTCGCTATGGGTCGGAACCGACTCGAAGGCACTTAACAACAACAACAACAACAATGGTCAGTCTTTTTTGGGCAAGAGAGTCTCAAAATGTTGTTCCCAGACCAGCAGCACTACCATCTCCTATGAATGTGTTAGAAATTTACAGGTCCCGGAGGCATAAGAGTGAAGGCTCATCTGATAAGTACAAGATTGGATTCAAACCCAACCAGTGTCTCCATGAACGAAAGACCTGGCAATCTATTCCCCTAAGGATTGTTGTTGTGTGCTGTCTAGTCATACTAGCACCATAAATACAGACTTTCTGAAGCTGTAAATCTTTATAGGAGCAGAAAGCCTCATATTTATCCTAAGGAGCAGCTAGTGGATCTGAACTGCTGATCTTGTGGTTAGCAGTCCAACAATAACCCACTATGCTACCTAAGGCTTATTGGCTAGGTTTACAGTCTAGAAAACCCTATGGGCCAATTTTACTTTGCCACATGGAAGTCACTATCAGTTGGAATCAACTCAATAGCACCTAACAACAACCTTGGACCTCTAGCATGCATTTATTGGTTGTCAAATGTGTGGGTTTCATGTTGTTATGATGATGAAAGCTATTCCACTAGTATTTCAAGTACTAGCAGGGTTACATATTATAGACAGGTTTCAGCAGAGCTTCCAGAGTAAGAAGAAGAAAAGCCTAGAAATCTGCTTCTAAAAATCAGTCAGTGGAAATATTATGGATGTCAACATAAAACTGTCTAATATAGAGGTGGAAGATGAGACCCACCTAGGTTGGAGAGCACTCAGAACACAGTGGCCATAATGTGTGTTCCAACACTGGGCGTCAGGAATTCACAAAATACATTGTACTCAAGCATACCAAGATTGTGAAGATGGCACATTCTGTTGTCCATGGACTCACCATGACTCAGAGATGACTCTACAGCCACTGACAACAACCCCACACATACTGTGTTAGAAACACTAGAGGTAGAGTTAGCCATTTATGTTTAACAAGCCCTCTGGGTAATTTAGATTTCATGCAAAAGTTTGGGAGTCATTATTTTAGCCATTAAACTTTATAGCTCACCATTACAAATTCAAATGCTCCCCAAGAGCAGGCAGGGTAAACAAATTTATACAACTGACTTGTAAAACACAATTATTTGGTTAGACCATCAGCTACCTGGAACTTCAGGTCCAGTTCAAAGCACAGTGATTTAAGTTTTGAAAATATCTGAGTTGATCACACAAATCACAACTGTGGGTTAATTTGAACCACAGATCATTAATTTGCAACCCTGGTTTTTAAAGCATAAGTATTCACAAAACATTTTTAGGAAGAATTTACAATTTTAAGGCTGGTTTGAGAAAATTTACAAAAAAATATTTTAGTTGTAGCCTTCCATTCTGGCACCCACCTTGGAAACTTATCTCAGAGCTCCATACTTTCAAAGGTGTTAATGTCCAGCTGATGTTTAAATAGGTTACATGGTCTGGTGATCATTAAGAGCTGGAGGAAATTACAGATCCCAGAGATCAATGGCCATGGATATGCCATATGATTGGTCCAGTTGAAGCAGGCTACAAAATTTTAAAAGATTAATGTAAAATAAAAATGCAGGCTACTTGCTCAAAAAGTAGGGAAAAAAAGTCCAATTAAGGGTGTTAACAAATCTTTCTGTTCTCTTTCTTCTGTGTTCACCATCTTGACTAGCCATAACAATATATTTTTTGTGTGTGTTGTTTGAATTTGTTCTTTTATGCTGTTCAAAAGTTAAGAAGTACTAAAATGTTAAACTGTTTGCTAAATCAGTATATCAATTTTACCACTCATTTTCTTATTGTGCAATACCAATTTGAAACGCAAATAGAAAAACATTTAGCTCACGTGTGGAATCACCAAGATTAACAGTTTGTATATTGTATCTATTTCCTTTTGCCAACATTGAAAAAAGTGAAAAAGTTGTATCTTTTCTTTTTTTTTTTTTTCATACATGTACCTTCTACTTACTTTGGCTTACTGATGTGTAAGACGTTACTAAAAAAGAGGAAATGTGAGTTGGGCTACCTTTCCTGTTCTTCCTATGCTATTACCAGGTCTGGCTCTAGAAGACTAGAAAGTCATGAAATATAGTATTGTTGTTGTTGCTGTTGTTGTTAAGTGCTGTCCAGTCGATTTTGAACCATAACAATCCTGTATAGGGTTTCTGAGGAGAGGCTGGTGAGCCTGAAACACCCACCATGTGGTTCAAACCAACCACGAAGTCCAGGGGGAGGTTAATGTATAGCTGATGGTTAACAGCCCCACTGAAGATTGAATAGGGAGGGAGGGCTCACAAGATTCTCTAGGTTCCAGACACACAGAGATAGTTTTTACCATTTTATCTCATTTATGTCTGCCCACCTGGCAAAAACATAAATTCTATCTCTTGTCCACATCCTGCTCCTCTGTTCTTTGTATTTGGAAGTTTATTTTATAGTCCTCTTGAGCTTTTTCCAATGCCATTTTTTCCAATGCACCAGTAATATTCCACAGTAGTTTTTCTTCTGTTATCCTAACAGTGTTCTCATGTTTAGCATAAGTTGTTGACTAATAGAGGGAAACAAAATGAACAGCAAAGGATAAAATAAGGCATCTGGTGATGTATGTTTCATAGAATGCTATTTCTTTTTTTCTATATGCAAGGCAAGTGCTGATTCAAATGGTAAGCATGGCTTCTTGGGGTTACTAATATCCCCACATTTTCAGTTGTAGATAAGACACACTTTTACTCTTGAATCTTTCTAAACAACTGTCCAGTGTGAGTGCATGAGAATTCTGTGGTCACAGGGAGCTCTGGTAGCGTAGTGATTACGAATCGGGCTGTGAACCTTAAGGTCAGCGGTTCGAAACTACCAGTTGCTCCGCGGGAGAAAGATGAGGCTTTCTACTCCCATAAAGATTTACACCCTCGGAAACCCTGTACAGGGTCGCTATGGGTCGGAACCGACCCGACAGCACATAACAACAACAACATGTGAAAGGACTGGCAGGAAATGGTTAGCATGCATTTCACACATGTGAGAGTACCATCGTCCCATCAAACTTCACTTAAAAACACAACTTAAAGGGGAAAAAATATTTCAAAACAATGATAGCCAAGTGCATCACTTCTAAGCGTGTGATCTGTGCAAACTTATGAAGCCAGTCATGGGTCTAATGGTCCCTCCTCAAATTTCGGTGGATGTTGTTTGTCTATGTTGTTGTTACGTGTTGTCCAACTCATAGTGACCCTGTATAGGGTTTTCAAGGAGTGGATGGAGATTGAACCACCAAACTTTTAGTTCAAACCTACCTTGCATTATAACACATTAACCCACAGTGCCACATTGTAATACATGAACAATTGATGATCAAAACTTAGGTAAAGAATTATACGTTAAGCAACTCATACTCTATGATATCTCATATGATATTGTTAGTTGAAGCTTGAGGAAAGATTTAAAAAATAACTATCAGCATGCATCATATATAATGTAGCTTAACATTTATTTGTAAAGACTTTAATTTCATATGCATTTATGTGGAATCTATCTTATATTGAGAACTTTATAAGGACAGAACTTTTTTATTCTTAACCAGTTCTATAATGTGATTGCTATTACCTTACATAGCATTATACTGAAAATGGAATTTGTTAAACATTTTTTGGAAATGATCTATATATTTTTGGGATACTGTTATTTACTTTTTTCAGGTCATTTGGATGCTATAGGTAAAACTGATAAAGAATCAATGAACCTTCCAGATTCTGGAATTATTCTTAAGAAAAGATACCAAAGGACCAAAATAAGATTTATAGTTACATTATCAAACATCTCCTCTTAACCTCAATATGAGATAATAGTTTTGCATGTTGCCTAGAATCTTTTTCATTTTAGAAACATAAATTTGACCAAAGTACTATCTTGTCAACAAACAAATAACTTGACTTCATATTCTAAAGGCAAAATATTGCTTCCAAATTGAACAAACCACTGATTTCACAATGGCATTTCATTGCTCTTCGAACAAAATACCCAACTATTGTATGATGACTTAACACATTTTTCAAACTAGACTCCTACTTACTTTCCATGATATTCTCCTACTTGTGGGTCTTTCTTCAGGCACAATGTTCCTGACTAATTTTGAAC
>NW_006408717.1:5835036-5836226 GCF_000296735.1 Chrysochloris asiatica
GAAAGTGAAGAGGACGTAAAATATTTACTGATGAAGATCAAAGAGCACAGCCTTCAGTATGGATTGCATCTCAATGTCAAGAAAACAAAATCCTCACCACTGGACCAATAAACAACATTCTTCTCAATGGAGAAAAGATTTAAATTGTCAAGGATTTCATTCTTCTTGGATCAACTATCAACACTCATGGAAGCAGCAGTCAAGAAATCAAAGGACATATTGCATTAGGCAAATCCTTTTTAAAGTGTTTAAGAGGAAAGATGTTAGCTTGAGGATTAATGTGTGCCTGAGCCGAGCCATGGTATTGTGAATAATCTCATATGCATACAAATGTTGTACAGTTAATAAGGAAGCCTGTAGAAGAATTGATCCATTTGAGTTTTGGTGTTGGAGGAGAATATTGAAAGTGCCATGGGCTACCAAAAGAACCAACAGATCTGTGTTGGAAGAAGTGCAGCCAGAGTGTTTCTTGGAGGCCGCGATGGCAAAATTTCATCTCTCATACTTCAGACATATTGTCAGGCGGGACCAGTCACTGAAGAAGGATATCATGTTTGGTAAGGAGAAGGGTGAGAGAAAAAGAGGAAGACCTCCAGCAAGATGGAGTGGCAAAATGGCAGCATCAATGGACTCAAGCATGACAACAATTGTGAGGTTAGCCCAGGACTGGGCAATGTTTTGTTCTGTGCATAGGGTCGATATAATTCAGTACTAACTTGATGGCATCCAACAACAACAAATATATATATCAGAGTCATTTTACCGGATCCAATCTTCCTTCTAATATGCTGCATCAATCCGCGAACCCCTCCCAATCATCTCATCACATATATCAAACTCAATCTCTGTATCACACCATGCATACTTCGTTCATGTTAGTCAGCATAATCAACAAAATTCTCCCTCACTTTTTTTGGTTATTTATTTACTTAGGTGTTGCTTTTCTAAATTCTGGACTCTATTATAGGGCAGGGATGTTGCTAACTTCTTTTCCCTCATATTCATAATACCTACAACAGTGGCTGGTTTTGAGGAGACACTGTTAAGTGTTGAGAAAAAAATATAAACGTGTACAGTGCTCATTCCAAAGAGAGGTGATCCAACAGAATGAGGAAATCATCAGACAATCTCTTTGATATCTTAAGCGAGTAAAGTTTTGCTAAAGGTAATACAGAAACGGCTACAATCAT
>NW_006408717.1:5837401-5840101 GCF_000296735.1 Chrysochloris asiatica
CATGGGGTCGCTATGAGTCAGTTCCAACTCGATGGCACCTGACGACAACAACAAGTGGAAGTAGTATAGTGATACAGAGGACATGGAAAGAATAACTGGAGATAAAGGGACTATGTATATCCTGAGGATATGATGCTATTTCAGGGAAGATCTAGATGTGCCTATAACAATTACTGTCAAGTTGATTTCCACTCATGGCAATCACATGTATCAGAATATCAGTGTGCTCCATCAGGTTTCAATTGCTGATTTATCTGAAGCAGATCAGCAGACCTTCTTTAAAGATCCCTCTGAGTAGGCATGAATCTCTAGTTAACAAGCTAGCATGCTAACTGCTTGCACCATGTAGGGAATACTAGATCTAGATGAAAACATTGTAAAAAAAAAAAAGTGGACTAAGGGACCCAATAGACCTGGAGACCTCAGAGAGAAAGACTATCAGAAAGGAAAATCAGGAGGGAACTAAATTCTTCATCTTTCTGATTAGGTTTTCTTTAGTTCAGTCTTATTACAATATGGCATCATTTATGAGAAAGCATTCTCAAAATATGTTCTCAACCAGTATGCTGAGAATGCCAGTAATTTGCTTAATCAGGAATGTGTAAAAATCAAGAAACACCCTATTTTGAAGACTGGAAAATTAAAAACCTGATGTACTAACTAAGGCTAGCAAATCAACAAAATCAAGTTTAATTGAAGCCACAGATCTAGAAAGCATCGGCTGTTTGGGCTTGGAGTTATTGTCCAGAAAAGGATATTTTGTCCATGTTGAATTTCAAAAGCAAGATTTTCTGTATCCACTGTCCTTACACTCAATCATGACTTTCTTTAAAGTGCTTTTAAGGAGTTTTCCTTGTTTAGTCACAGTGTGGAGAAATTTATTTTTAGTTTCCATCTAAATCAAATAGTGTTGAACCATAAGCATTTTTTTAAGGTGGGAGGGGGAGAGGAGTTACAATTTTCCCTATTTTAAGAAACTAGAAGTCTTTTAGCTCAGAAAAACAAACTCCCAATAATCTGAGTATGCAAATTTCAAAACTTGGCAAAGCAAGAGTCTGATGAAGGGGAAAAAAAAAAAACAACCAAAGCCAAATCTGATAAAAACAAAAAACACAAAAAAAAACTTATGTTTTTAAATCTTGTATTTTAAAGTCACTCAGATTTAAATAGCATGTCTTGACATGAGAGAGAACATGACTTTTTTCCTAAGGGAAGAAAAATGCCATCCCTACTTTTAATGACTCCGGGAATGGTTAGGTACTACAAGGCTTTGTTTAGAGTGATTGTTGTCAAATGCCATCAAGTCAGTTCCTATTCACAGTGACCCTGTGTAGGATTTTAGCTGATGAGTTTGAGCAGTGAGCTATAGAGTGAAGGTGCCCAATGGCACTCACAACATGAAGAAATAGTCACTTATTGCCCTCCCCACCCTCCTTCCCCATGAGCACAGGTAACAATCTGATATCATTTGATTTTAAATCCCAAAGTTTGACTTCCACTGTCAAAAGCCTCAAAATCATTACTACATTTATTGGTATTTGGGAAAGACCTACTGCAATCTTATGTGATTTATTATCACAACAGTAGGACTTGTTTTAGGACTGAGCAATTGGGTATCTGTTTGTTTACTGTTCTTTTTGCAGTCAATTTATAAATGAATATTCACATTTATCAGAACAGAACTGTGTTCCATAAGGTTGTGGCTGATTTTTTAGAGGTACACTGCCAGGTCTTTCTTCTGAGGTACTTCTGGGCAGATGCAACTCCAACCTGTTAGCAAAGGAGCACTTAAATCATTTGTACCATCTAGTGACAGCAATTTGTTGCAATGAATTAAATGTTTCTTTTTAAAATATTTTGTTATCCATATGAGCAAGTACTCCTTCCCTCATAGACTATTGATATGCTGGTGAATCTCTTTACACTCAGATCTAGACTACTGTGATGATAAATGAATGAGAGCTCAGACTTTACCATTATAATAAAATAAGATTTGAATCCTAACTCTGCCTTTCATTTTCTGTATGAACTTGGGCAGATTATTCTAGATGTCTTAGCTTCTCCATCTGAAAATTAGAATGATAAAAATCCTTATATGGTTGGGTTCCAAAAAATGAAAAAAGCAATGCCATAAACTGCTTAGTATACACTTGTTGTTGTTGTTATGTACCATCCAGTCAATATCGACTTACAGCGACCCTATACACAACAGAATGAAACACTGTCCAATCCTGGGCCAACATCACTATTGTTGCCAAGCTTGAGCAAATTTATAAAAGAATATTGCATGTGGTATATCAAATGTTTGTTTACTCAAAGAAAGAAAGAAAAAACATGCTGTATGGCCCCAAACACTAATTTAGGCTTATGCATCTTTTAGTTGTATTCTGAATTTAAAATCAAAGCTCTTTATAGCTCACAGAAATGAATGATACACATTTCATTGTAGAAAGGTAGAAACTGTGCCTTATTTGAATTCCAGCAATAGAGTTGGTTGACACAGGGAGAATTAGAATGGTAGAAGAGGCAGTTTTGTTTTTTGTTTGTTTGTTTTTTAATAAATGTTTTATTGTGTATCGTGTGATATTTTACATGGGGGAACATTAGTTTTACATTCATTCTATCATACATTGTTTCATTTCCATAGTTACCATCCCGTCTATGCATCATCCCCCAACCAAAGGGTATGCCCTGCATGCC
>NW_006408717.1:5841486-5843566 GCF_000296735.1 Chrysochloris asiatica
TTTTTTTTTTTTTTTTTCTTTCTTTCTTCCTGAGGCACCTCTTAGTGATGTCAAACTTTCAACCTTTTGATAAGCAGCTAAGAGAGTTAATTATTTGTATCACTCAACCATCTAGGGACTATATATATATGTGTGTGTGTAATTTTTAATCACAATTTTAAAAAGAAACTAACATCATGGTGATATAGCATTAATAGTGTGAATAGAGGTAATCTACGTAAAGAGTAAATTTGCTCCTACAATGCACTGGCAATTTGATGTTGTTAGTTGCCTTCATAAAGCCATGGCAGTGATAGTGGTTTATCAACCAATCATATTAATTTTTAATGGTCATTCATGTATGATTTGTTGCTTCTCACATAAATCAAATAGATTGAGGAGTTATAAGATGCTTTTAAAATTTTTTACTCATTTTTTGGTGACTTTGCTAGGAACTGGAAAACTATTCTCTGTTTTAGGATACCATTGTATTGTTTATCATCATTGTGAAGGTTGTTGTTGTTAAGTGCCGTCTATTTGGCTCTAACTCATACTTACTCTATGCACACTACAATGAAACACTGTCTGCTCCTGCACTATCATAAAAATTGTTGTTATATTAGGGTCAATTGCTGCAGACACTGTATCAATCCATCTCATTAGGAGTCCTTCTCTTTTTCACTGACCCTTTTCTTTACCAAGCATGATGTCCTTTTCCAGATTCTTGCTGAACTGCTAACCACCAGATCAACAGTTTAAGTCCACCATCCGCTCAAAAGGAGCAAGGTGAGACTTTCTGGTTCTGTAAAGATTTACATCTGAGACCCTGTCCAGGATCTCTATCAGTTGGAATCAATTTGATGGCAAAAGGATTGGTTTGATTTTGGTGGTCTCTCCTGGTAACATGAAGAAAGTACTTAAG
Source organism: Chrysochloris asiatica (assembly GCF_000296735.1). Classification (NCBI taxonomy): domain Eukaryota; kingdom Metazoa; phylum Chordata; class Mammalia; order Afrosoricida; family Chrysochloridae; genus Chrysochloris; species Chrysochloris asiatica. The sequence continues at coordinate 5,842,388 of NW_006408717.1, forward strand.
ACAAAACCTCACAATCCTCATTTTGAAGTGGCATTCTGACCGTTCTTCCCACAAGACATTTTTTTTTTTTCTCACAGTCCACGATACTTTCAATATTCATTTCTAACACTATAATTCAAATGCTTCAATTTTTCTTTTGTTTTTCCCATTCACTGTCTAGTTTTCATATGTATGTGGGGCAACTGAAAATACCTTAGTTTGAGTCAGGCATACCTTAATCCTCAAAGTAATATCTTTGTTCTTTTATAGTTTAAAAAGGACTTTTGAAGCAGATCTTTGACTAAAAATTTGTACATTGTCCCACTTTTCATATCACACTGTTTATTAAACATTTATTTTATATGCTTAAGCTCATTATATTTAAAATTAATGTGAACCCCAACATGTTCAGTGTTGGTGTTGCATATTTCTTAGAACTTCATTAGTCTTTAATAGATCAGAATTATTTTTGTAAATAAAAGGAATTATATGATCAAAAACAAGACAAACAAGGCTACAAGTGGTTCTCCAAAATTTCACCATCTTTGAAATAGCTTTTTTATATCATTTTATCAATTGTCAGGAATTGCCCAATTTTTCAGCAAAGTGATGTCTCACTGGAGGCACTCATATACATCAGAAATTTAGAAGACAGCTGTCTAGCCAACTGATTGGAAAAGATCATATCTGTGACCATTCCAAACAAAGGTGACCCAACAAAATGTAGAAATTTTCAAGCAGTATTATTAATATCACATACAAATAAATTTTTGCTGAAGAAAGTTTTTTAAAAAACAACAACAAACAGCCTCAAAAATACATTGACAGAGGTCAAACTGGATTCAGAAGAGGTCATGGAACTAGGAATATCATTACTGACATCAGTTTGATCTTGGCTGGAAGCAGAGAATACCAAAAAAGATGTTTTCTTACATTTTATTGACTATGCAAAGTCGCTCAATTGTGTGGACCCTAACAGGCTATGGATGACATTGAAAAGAATAGATGTTTCAGAATACTTAATTGTACTCATGAAGAACCTGTACATAGATCAAGGGGAAGTTGTTAGACCTGAACCATAGGGTACTGAATGGTTTAAAATCAGGAAAGATGTGCACCAGGGTTGAATTCATTCATCATACTTGTTAAATCTGTTTGCTGAGTAAATAATCTGAGAAACTGGATTATATAAAGGACATG
>NW_006408717.1:5844891-5846122 GCF_000296735.1 Chrysochloris asiatica
AGAGAGAGAGAGAGACCTTCTCATGTGTCCATTATATTCGGAGCAGACCACACCCCCAAGGAAGCATCCCTTAATTGCTTGACTGTCATAACCTTCTGACATAGAGTTGTCTATGTCTATATTACAGTATGTCACCAAGGGAACAAACACATCCCAACTACCAAACCTCTGGAAATCCTGACCTATTCAGGTTGACACATAATCTTAACTGTTATCAGTGATATACAGACTAATGGAGATCTAGGATACAAAATCGTATGTATATGGCATATCACTGAAATGTTCATGAAAGACAGAATAAGAAAAAAGGATATGTCAAGTCTTCAATCAAAAATATTCACCAATTTTCGTGAACTTTTATGAATGGAATTTTGGCTCTTTCTGAATTCTCTAATAGTAAACTGCCTTCATTTCAAAACAAGGCTTACTGATAGCAAAATAAAAGCAAAACATAAAAAAATCACAGTGATTACTACTAACCTAATAGATAACAGACAAACAATTGAGAGGAAGAAGCAACATTTATATTCTACTCACTGTATCTCAAACCTAGGGGAATAACCAAATATTATTGGGTAGTATTTTTGAGATTTCATATACCTAGACCCTTATGCTGAAAAATCTGCTCCTGTGGGAGATTCTTAATTTTACAAGTTAAGAACCACATGAATGAGCTTCAGAACATGATACCTTGACAAAAAGCAGAAACAACACTATAGTTGTTATTGTTGTTAGGTGCCATTGAGTTGGTACTGACTCATAGCAACCTTATGCACAGCAGAACAAAATACTGCCCAGTCCTGGGCCAACCTCACTATTATTGCCACACTTGAGCCCATTGGTGTTGCCACTTTGCCAATCCATCTCACTGGGGGTCTTTCTCTTTTTCTCTGACCCTTCACCTTACCAAATATGATATCCTTCTCCAGCAACTGATACCTCCTGACAATGTGTGAGAAGTATGTATTACAAAGTTTGGCCATCCTGGCCTCCAAGGAGCACTCTGGCTTCACTTCTTCTAACAAGGATCTGTTGGTTCTTTTGGCAGCCCATGGCACTTTCAATATTCTTCTCCAACACCATAACTCAAAGACATCAATTCTTCTACGGTCTTCCTTATTCATTGTCCAGCTTTTGCATGCATATGAAGTTATTAAAAATACCATGGCTTGGGTCAGGTGCACCTTAGTCCTCAAGCTGACATCTTTGCTCTTCAACACTTTAAAAATGT
>NW_006408717.1:5847712-5849863 GCF_000296735.1 Chrysochloris asiatica
ATAAATTATTCTATGGTGTTCCATAGTCATTGTCCATATAGGCTATTGAGAATACCATGAGTTGTATATAAGGTGTGCCTTTGCCCTCAAACTAATATATTTACCCTTGAACACTTTAAAAGATCTTGTGCAGGAGATTTGCCTAATACAGTATGTCTTTTCATTTCTTGATTGCTGCTTCCATGAGTATTGATTCTGGATCCAAACAAAATTAAATTTTTAACAGCTTCAATCTTTTCCTCCTTTAACTTGATGCTATTTATTGTTCCAGATGTGAGGATTTTTTATTTCTTTAAATTGAGGTACAATCCATACTTAAGACTGTGGTCTTTGATCTTCATCAACAAGTATTTTAGTTCTCTTCACTTCTAGCAAGAAAAGTTGTATCGTCTGTATATCGCAGGTTGTTAATGAGTCTTCCTCCAATCCTGATGCCATGTTCTTCTTCATATTATGCAGCTTCTGAGATTATTTCCTCAGTATCCAAATTGAATAAATTTGGTAAAAGAATACAACCATCACACACATCTTTCCTAATTTTTAACCATTCATTATCTCCCTCTTCTACTCAAATGACTGCTTCTTGGTCTATATACAGGTTCCTCATGAGCACAATTAAATGTTCTGAAATATCCATTCTTTGGCATGTTATCCAAAGTTTATTATCATCCACAAAGTCAAGCCTTTACATAGTTAATAAAGCACAAGTAAACATCTTTCTGGTACTCTACTTTGAGCCAACATCCATGTGATGTCAGCAATAATATCCTTCATTCCACATCCACATTTACGATAGAGGATGAATTTCTGGCAATTCTATCTCAATGTACTGTTGAAGTCATTTCTTATTACATTCAGCAAGCTTTTTATTGCATGCTATATTGATATTTTTCATGATTTCTGCCTTCTGTTGTGTCACCTCCTTTTGAAACAGGCACAAATATTGATCACTTCCAACCAGTTTGCCAGGTAGTTGTCTTCCAAATTTCTTGGTATAGATTAGTGATTGCCTACATCGCTGCATCAGTTTGTGGAAAGATTTTAGTTTGTATTCAGTCATTTCCTAGACACTTAGTTTTTGCCAAATGTCTTCAGTGCTGCTTGAATTTCTTTTTTCAGTGCCATCAGATCTTGATCTTATGCTACCTCTTGCAATGTTTGAATATCGGGCATTTCTTTTGGATTCCGTGACTCTGTCTATATCTTTTATCTTCTTTCAATGGTTTTGCATCATTCAACATTTTTCCCATTGTTGGTGTTATTATTAAGTGCTGCTGAGTCAGTATAAAGTTTTTTGTATATACATATATATAAGGAGTTTCCCAGGGGCTGCTGGTGGGTTGGAATCTCTGATGCTTTATCCTACAGTGTCACACTAAGACTCCCATGGTATTATTGTTGTTGAGTGCAGTCAAGTCAGTTCTGACTCATAGTGATTCTATATAGGGTTTACAATGAGCAGCTGGTGGTTTTGATTGGCAATCCACTGCAGATCTTATAATGCCACAAAAAATCCTTCAATATATCAAGTCGATTATTGCATATTTGTTTTAGTTCTTTTAGCTTGAGAAATTCTGAGTGTATTACTCTCTTTTGGTTTTCTAATTCCAGGTCTTTACATATGTCATTAATATACTTTACGTTATCTTCTCAAACTGTCCTTAAAATTTTTTCATTCAATTCTTGACTTCCTCATTTCTTCCAACCACTTTAGCATTTTTGTGCTAACACTTGCTGTGTTTGTTGTTAGGTGCCATTTAGTTGGTTCAGATCCATAGTGATCCTATGTAGAACAGAATGAAACATCATCTGGTCTTGTGCCAATCTCACAATTGCTGCTGAAGTTGTGCCCATTGTTGTTGCCACTGTACAAATCTATGTTGTTGTATGTCTTCCTCTTTTTCACTGCTCCTCTATTTTACCAAACATGATGCCCTTCTTCAGGGAATGGTCTCTGGTTCTTTCCTGTTTTCTTAATAATCTTGTGCTTTCTTCCTGTGATGTTCTTGATGTTATCCCACATCTCTTCGGGTCTTTGTCTAATGCATCAAATCAGTTGTTGAAATGATCTCTAAATTCAGGTGGGATATATTAAAGGTCATATTTTTTACTCTTGTGGACTTTGTTTTAATTTTCTTCAACTTCAGCCTG
>NW_006408717.1:5853303-5855323 GCF_000296735.1 Chrysochloris asiatica
CAAACTGACAGATGAGTTGTGGTTGCTGACCCTTAGAAACCTGATTATGTAAATTTCCAGGGACCATGCCATAAATATTGAATCTGAGTCTCTTGAGGTATTGTCCAACATCCACTCACCTATATATTTATAAATCCTCCTGATTAAAGGTGCTTGTGAAATTTTGGAAACCACTGTTCTACCTTATTCCATTCTATGTTGTTAAGGGCCATCGAGTCAGTTATAATTTTTTTGCTGCACTGTATAGGGTTTCCAAGATGTGACTGAATGGGTTTGAACCATCAACTTTGTTATTCATTGTTCAGGCACACATTCAAAATGATGGACTAGAAATTTTTTTTAAAAAAAGGTAATATCAATATAAAACATTTTCTGGAATTTTATTTTAGCTAAACATGTTGTTTAACCCCACCTTATTACAGATGAATTATGCAAGTTCCTGTGTTCTAACGGCTTTGAAAGAAATTCCCAATTGCAAATATTGTTCATTAGAATGTTGATATTTGTTTGGTAAATTGCAGTGATGATGAAAAAAATAAAATCTGTGTCCTTACATTGTTATGTGTGCTACTGAAATATTTCAGTTGAAATGAACCCCTGACCTTCATTGAATTGTTGGGTGAGAATGAATTCAGCCACATGCAATAGCTCATGCATCATCTGTGTCTGCTCTCAAGCTATAAAGATAGAGTAGAGTAGTTGTGACAGAAAGCATATGGTCCACAAAGTGAAATATATTATCTGGCCCTTTACTAGAGAAGTTTGAGAACTCACCAAATCTAACATATCCAAGAACTCATTTCTAATTCATTCTAATTATTTTCTCCACTTAGAAAGAAAAGACTTTTGTAGCTAGAGTAAAATTGTACAAGTGTTGGATTCCAGAAGAATGAAACTAACTCCCCAATGTAAGATCCTGTCTATTTATTAAAATCTTGGGTGGATTCTGTTGACCATTTCCTGAGCTACTTTTATGACATGAGTAATTTAGTCACTGGTGGTTGGTGGTAACAGCCTGATCATTCCTCAGAGAACTGTTGTTGTTTTAATAAAAGTAGATGTTTCCCTCTGAGGAAATCCAGTGTCTAGCATCAGCAGGAGGTGTTTTCCCTATTAACAAAACACTGATACAGCTGAAACTATTGCCCTGAGATAACTATTAAACCTTATCCTAAAAATATCTCCTGAGGGCTTCTAAAATGCAAACAAAGGTTTAGTTTAACTAGTGAAAATTACCTGCCTTAAACATTATGCTCTTTTTAGAAATACATATATAGAATTATATTGGCAAAAGTAATTTGCAAGTTTAGATAGGAATCTTTGGGGTGGGCAGTGAATTTATGTTAATGGTGGTGGAACAACTCAAAAAAGAAGGGTGAGAATGGTTCAACAATTCAGTGAATGTAACCCAGATCACTGAATTGTGCATATAACATGATGTGTTATATATTTTACTATATACATGCTCAACAATAATAAAATAAAATTATATAAATTTTTTCTAAACTTTAAAATATGCATGGTGGATTTGTCAGTCATTTGAGTCTACATTCTCCAAAACCTCATTCATATGCAAGCAAGGTTAAAAAAAACAAACAAAAAAAAACAATAATGTAATTTGAAATTTGGAAAATACATGAACAAATGCTAATTGAATTAGCAGACAACAGAAAGTGGACATCTAACCTATAATGGAGAAAGGCACTTAGCAAGCCAAATTATATGAGCTTTTAGAACCTGAAGACCTCAGGCAGATGAAGGGCATGTGAGATAGTGCATGTAGTGGAATTCAAAACCCTATACATATGGAAGTGATTCTGTTTGAGAAATAGTTATATTTGTTATATTAAGTAGAATTATCAAAGTAGGGTGGGTTCTAATTAGGATCATTTCTGAGTTATGAAAAGAGCACAGGAGGTAGAATATTGTCTTGAGAAGTATGTTATGCCAGTTGACCATGGTGTGTCCTGAAACTTTGGCCCTGAGCCCAGGCCTAACTCATTGTTTAATTATTGGTATT
>NW_006408717.1:5856093-5857262 GCF_000296735.1 Chrysochloris asiatica
GTAAAGTAAAGTCAGTTCTGACTCATAGTGACCATGCACAGGGTTTCCAGGGCAGTGAATCTTTGCAAGAGCAGAGAGCCTAGTCTTTGTCCCATGGACTAGCTGGTGGTTTTGAGCTGCCAGGCTTGGGGTTGAAAGCCCAATTCGTAACCACTATGCTACAAGCAGGCAGTTTAAAATGGCCACAGCTGGTCCTGAACTGTTTAGTAATAGGGAAAAGGTCAGAACAGGGGGTGTGGAGAGAGAGAGTGTGTGTAAAAACAAAATAAACTGAAAACTAAATCCTAATGTACAGCATAACAGAACAGTGGCATCTTGAACTTTATCAGATGGCCTTGAAGGAAAGAAGCTGAAACAGGACATTAAAGTCATACTCATATTAGGCTACAGAATTTTTTTCTTTTTCTTTTTCATTTCTCTCTCCTCTCCTTTTTCTGTGATTATAGACTATAGTATCCAATCTGGTTTTTTGTTTTGTTTGTTTTTATTTTTTCATTAGTTCTGTTGTGTTTTGTTTCTGTTTCCGTTTTTACTTATAGGGGGCTATTTAACTCCCCATACTTCTCAAGAAAAGACAGCAATTGCTGCCATATTTTAGGATACAATCACACCTTATAAAGCTCCACAATCCAGGCAAGAACCAATACCTACTGCCATACACCAGGGAGGCAGACTACACCTGCTAAAGTTACTCTGAGTTAAGCAATAAGAACAATGAAAGGGAATCCCACCTCTTGATTACCTGTACCTGGAGTTAAAAAAAAAAAAAGACACACACACTCAATTAACTATTAAGGCCACATATAAACAATAAATGTGTACAAAAAGCAAAAACAGATGACCATACAAGCACACGTCCAGAAACAAGATAAAATGTCTGACACAAATGACCTAGAGGTAGACCTGTACTACATTCTTGAAGGTGGGCAGGCCTTGGAAATTCCTGAGAAGTAATTCAAAAAATGATTATTAAATGTTTCAAAACACTATATTATGGAGTTGAGAAAAATAAAGAAGAAGTCAGGAAAGTGCTACAGGAACAATCAAATAAGATAGATAATGCATTAGAAACCATTAAAAACCTACAGAAAGAAGTCCAAATGATCATTAATAGAATATCAGAAATAGACAATACACTGAAAGGGCAAAAGAGTAGAATTGAAGAGCTG
>NW_006408717.1:5859022-5860328 GCF_000296735.1 Chrysochloris asiatica
TTTCACCTGATGTATTCTGGTCGTATTTTCAGGAAGGACCAGTCCCTGGAGTAGGACATTATACTTGGTATGTTGTTGTTAATATGCCGTGAAGTCGGTTCCGACCCATAGCGACCCTGTACAGGGTTTCCTAGGCTGTAAATCTTTACGGGAGCAGAACACCTCATCTTTCTCCCGCGGAACAGCTGGTAGTTTCAAACTGTTGACCTTGAGGTTCACAGCCCGATTCGAAACCACTAAGCTACCAGAGCTCCTTATACTTGATATAGTAGAGTATTAATGGAAAAAGAGAAAGGTCCTCAAGGAGATGGACTGACACAGTGACTGCAACCATCGTCTCGAATGTAGCAATGATTGTGAGGATGGGCAATGAAGGATCGGGCAATGTTTCATTCCATTAAGTAGGTGGCACTGCAGGATAATGTGGTGAACCTCAGGGTCAGTTGTTTAAATTCAAGTCGCTCCTCAGAAACCCTATACAGGGTGGCTATGGGTGGGAACTGACTCGACGTCAACAACAACTATAACAATTTGACAGCACTTAACAACACTAACAACAAGTTTTCTGATAGTTATTTCTAGATATATCCCTTTATAATTTTGAATGTTATGAAATAAGTGTTTCTAGCACTAAACCAGGAAAACCGCACCCCCTTAAAGTTCTAGGAATTATTTTATATAGCACAGTCATTTATTTGAATATATTGTACATTTCTAAAGACTCGAACATTGAAGCCACATTTTGGAATTTCATATATATCAAGTTATTTGGTTTTGAAAAATGAAAGTAATGCTCAATTGTAGATGGGTGCCAGGAAACTACTTCTAACTTGGAGGAGAAGCTGAAAAAAATCAGACCCTTTATTTAATCATGACTTCTAACATCCCATGTGCACTGAATGAACCTTAAAGTATTCATAATAGTTTGATGTATTTTGTTTGGTGTCAAAAAAAATATATAGCTGTGTCACAAGCAGCTCAGTTGTCTAAACATCATCATTTCATTTGCTACTGTGTCCATTCTATGCCCAGTCGAAGACAGAATGCTTTCTAGTCATTTTAACCAATATGACTTCACATTTATAAGATGACATTAGATTTTATGTCATCATGATAGATGAGAAGTGAGAAGTTTAGATGCTTCAATAAACATTCTCTGCCCTTCCTCATTAATATCATACTTGTCTATGAATTTTAAAAAAAATTAAAAGGAAATAATTTTGTTACAAATTCAATAAATTAATGCTTTCAATTTTAGTCATGGAGTGATAAAAAGAAAACATCAATACTGCTGTAGAATTGATTC
>NW_006408717.1:5861573-5863349 GCF_000296735.1 Chrysochloris asiatica
CAGCAGCAATAGGTTTAAAAATATCAGCCATTGTGAGGACGGTATAGGGCTGGACAGTGTTGTGTTCTGTGGTGATAGGATTGCTATGAGTTGGAACCAACTTTTAGGTACCTAACCATGACATCAGAGTCCTGTTGTGGCGTTGTGGGTTATTGTGCTGGACCATAGGGTCAGTTCAAACTGTAAATTCGGAATTTTAAGCTCACCACTTGATCCTTCAAAACCCTACACAGGTTTCTATGAACTGGAACCCACTCGACAGCACTTAACAACAATAATAAAAAAATGATAGCATAATTTTACCTCTTAGCACACAAAGCCTAAAATATTTACTATTTGGAACTTGACAGAAATATTTGGTGATCTTTACCTAGAGTAGAAATAAAAGTCTGTCTCTTTTGGGTGACAAGTGTATTGCTGCCATATTCATTTCTCCTCCCCTACATTGTTGTTTTAGCATGAACTTCTCATAATATGTAGAATCCTATTGCGATACCCTCAGGGAACAAACGTTTGGAGTCCTGGTGTGGCACTGTGGGTTAATATCCTGGACTGCAAAGTCAGTTAAAACTGCAAGGGCCGGTGGGTCAAACTCATCAACTTTTCCTTAGAAACCCTATGCAGGGTGGCTGTGGGTTGGAATAGACTCCATGACACTTACCACCAACAACAACCCTACACACTTGTTTTAGCATGAACTACTCAGAATATGCAGAATCCTATTGCAACACCCTAAGGGAGTCACCTCAAGCACATTTTTAGCACAACCCTCAATTTAAATTAGGGGTCTTCATGATCTAGAACAGGGGTGGGGAAGGTCTGGCCTATGGGCTGTGTAAAGTCACAAAATCATTTGTTCTGGCACTACTAAGGCAACTGTAGGCAAGACTCAAAATTCAGTAAATTAAATAAATCTAGCATTTTTAAAACCAATGTAAATTTATATTAAGTGATGTTATAAATATCCAAATGGCTCTTGGCAGAAAAATGGTCCCCCACTCCTGATCTAGAAGATAAAAAATGCAATTTACCATCCCACCTGCATCTATTACCTCAGAGTCAATATAAAATTATTGAGTAGGAATAGCATAGGCACAAGCCCTGTCATCCACGACAAGAGAAAATAGGTACACTGATAAAATGAAAATCACTTGTAGATATTGAGAGGTCCCTAGAACTCAGAGTTCTTCCTTGAGTAGACGATGATTCTGCTTCTAAGAACTGCCTTCTCAATTGCTCTGTGTGTAGCCCCTGGCTTTGTTCTCTAGAAAGTTCTTCTTTAAATAGCATTGTCCATGTTCAGATCCAAAATACAAAGTAATGCACTCTTAGTGATCTCAGAGTTCCCAGTCAACTTTTGTTGTTGTTGTTAAGTGCCTTCGAGTCGGAGCCGACCCATAGCGACCCTGTACAGAGTTTCCGAGGGTGTAAATCCTTACGGGAGTAGAAAGGCTCATCTTTCTCCCGCGGAGCGGCTGGTAGTTTCGAACCACTGACCTTAAGATTCGCAGCCCGATTCGTAACCACTACGCTACCAGAGCTCTATAATATTGGGAGTCCAAGGGTTATTTAAATGTTTAAATATACAAAGAATTGTTTAAAACAAATTGTTTTTGAGCTGATGGCTTATTCAGAATACAGTTTCTCTAGATACATGAAAGCCACTGAGCTAGAGTTGCCAGATAAAATATGGTCAGCTGGTTAAATTGAATTTGAAATAGACAATGAAAAATGATTTTGTATAAGTATTTCCATACAATGGTATGTTGTTGTTAG
>NW_006408717.1:5865219-5866504 GCF_000296735.1 Chrysochloris asiatica
TCTTGTGGACTTGTTTTCATTTTCTTCAGCTTCAGTCTGAATTTGCATATGAGCAATTAATAGACTGTGCCACAATCTACCTCTGGCCTTGTTTTGGCTGATAATATGGAGCTTTTCCCACAGATGTAGTCAATTTGATTTCTTTGTATTCCAACTGATGTGGTCCATGTGTATAATCGTCTCCTATGCTGTTTCAAAAAAGGTATTTGAAGTGAACAAATCATTGGTTTTGCAGAATTCTATCATGCAATCTCCAGCATCATTTCTATTACCAAAGCCATATTTTGCAACTACTGATCATTCTTCTCTGTTTCGAACCTTTGCATAAAAATCACCAGTGATTATCAGTATATCTTGATTGCATGTTTGATCAATTTCACATTGAAGAAGCTGGTAGAATTCTTTCAATTCATCCTCACTGGCTTTAGTGGTCGGTGCGTAAATTTGAATAATAGTAGTATTAACTTGTCTTTCCTGTAGGCACTTGGATAGTATCATATCACAGACAGTGTTGTATCTCATGACAGAACTTGATTTGTTCTTTGTGACAATGAATGGAACACCATTCTTCTTCAATTTATCATTGCTAGTATAGTAAACCATGTGGTTGTAAAATTCAAAGTTGCCAATACCAGTCCATTTCAGCTCACTAATACCTGAGATATCAGTGTTAATGTATTCCATTTCATTTTTGACAACTTTCAATTTTCCTAGATTTATACTTCATACATTCCATGTTCTGATTATTAATGGATGTTTACAGTTATTTCTCTTCATTTTGAGTTTTACCCCATCAGCAAATGAAGGTCCCAAAGGCTTTACTCTATTCATGTCATCACAGTTCAACTCTACTTTGAGGAGGCAGCTCTTCCCCAGTCACATTTTGAGTGCCTTCTAACCTGAGGGTCTCATTTTCTGAAGCTATATCTGACAATGTTTCTCTGCTATTCATAAGTTCTTTCAGTGGCTAAATGTTTGAAAGTATTTTGTCTCTCCTTCTTCCTAGTCTGTCTTCATATGGAAACTCATCTGAAACCTACCCATTGTGTGTGACCCTGCTGGTATTTAATATACCTGTGGCATAGCTTCCAGAATCACAGCATCTCACAAGCAACCAATAGGACAAATTGACAGATGAGTGGCGGATACAATGCTATAATATGATACATATTGTGTACCACCAATTCGGAACTGACTTGGTCGTACACAATACAATGCTATAATATTATAATATTGTATATAGATCGATATCCTAGACATTAATGTTGGTGCTGGTTGTGTACCA
>NW_006408717.1:5866859-5868597 GCF_000296735.1 Chrysochloris asiatica
TTAGTTATTGAAATTTATGAACCAAGCACTAATGTCAAAGATGCAGAAATAAAAGAGTTTCACCAAATTCTGCAATCTGAAATTGACCAAACATGCAATTGAGATGCATTGGTAATTACTGATGATTGAAATGCCAAAGCTGGGATTAAAGAAAAGTGATCAGAAGTTGGAAAAATTTTCAATTGTGCTCATAATTTAATTTCTTTTCTTTTCCAGTTTGTTTATATAAATCTGGTTCACAAAAAGGCCCGTATGTTGCAACTGGTGTATATTCTCTAAAACCATTTGAAGTATAAGGATTTTTGTAACCTTTCAAGTTATTTGTTGAATAAGCACTATCATTTGATCTTTAAAAGTTTTCCTATGACCTGTAACATTTTTGTAAAATCATTACTTTGCCTAATTGTGCTTTCTGTAATTTGTTACTTAGATAGAGATATGTAATCAGATTCAGGTTCAGGTTTAATTCTTTTGGGGCAACTATCCTCCATAAAGAAGCTCTGGTAGTGTAGAGGTTACGAATCGGGCTGCGAACCTTAAGGTTAGCAGTTCGAAACTACCAGCTGTTCTACAAGAGAAAGATCAGGCTTTCTGCTCCCGTAAAGATTTACAGCCTCAGAAACCTTTTACAGGGTCGCTATGAGTTGGAACCGACTCCACGGCACATAACAACAACATCCTCCATAAGTAGTGATGTAACTTCCATCAGGATGCATAGAGTGTTTGGTGCTCTTTGTTTTATAACATTGGAAGCCATAGGCAATCATTTCTAGTAACATAGTTTTATTGTTGTTAGCTGCCATCTAGTTGGCTACCATCTCATGGTGATTTTATGAACAACAGGAGTGACTGCTGTGATCTATAGTATTTTCAGTGTTTAATTTTTGGAAGTACATTGCCAGGTATTTATTCCTAGTCTCTCCTATTCTGGAAGCTTTGCCGAACAGTGTTCAGCATAATATCAACTCATAAATCTTCATTGAAGAGACAAACTGTAGTTGTCCTGTGTTGCATAACTTTATTAGAGCTAAGGGAAATGGTGATATTCTAATTCAGTCATCTCCTATGCCAAAGTAAAGGTTCTAATGAGCAAAGAATGGGCCACTACAACTTAGGGTGGAGATGCTTTTAAATAGCTTTAGTTTTAACATCCTCCTGAGGCCACTTAGACAACCCGTAAGAAAATCCTGGCAATCTTTTTCCAAAAGGTCACACACAACCTTGAAAACCATATGAAGTACAGTTCTACTCTGCACACATGAGGTTGCTATGAGTTAAAATCATCTCTGTATCAGCAATTTGGTTTTCTTTCTTTCTTTTCTTTGGTTTATCTATTGTTTTGCTAAAGGATTGTAGTCCTTCTTTACATATTATAGAACCCTCATTTGCAATGTTGATTTATATCATGCTGATTGGTACTGATAATCAGGTAATATCCACTGAGATGCTTTTGTTACATAAATGTATGCTAGAGGAAGAACTCCTGGTTTGGTACTGTAGGATCAGCACTGGACTGGGAACCACAAGGTCAGCAGTTTAAACCCACCAGCGAATCTCTATACAGTGTTGCTTTGAGTCAGAACTCTCTAGACAGCACTTAACAACAAAAACAATGCTACAGGAAAGAATATAAACTTTAAAAATATTAAAGAACCTACTCTATAAATGGCAATTTTAAGACTTCAATTATCTATCAGTAGTCCTGATATAGCACTGTAGGATAAGCACTGGACCACAA
>NW_006408717.1:5869597-5872595 GCF_000296735.1 Chrysochloris asiatica
AAGGAGTACCTTATAATCCTGAACTTCTGACCTTGAGGTTCAAATCAACTTTGCAACCCAGCATATTAACCTACAACGTTAAGATAGGTTTAGTCTTTCTTCTATCTGGGAAGATTCCATTAAGCAAGAATTCAAATATATATAGAAGTCATCGTGATAATCGTTCCCTGTCATGTTAATGAGATCACACCATCAATGCTATCTCTGCCCCTAATACACATTTAGACGGTAGAGAGCTTGGGAGACCTTAGATGGGCCCCTGACTTGCATGAGCAATTCTTATGTATGTAACGTCTCTTTGATAATCTGGAAAAACTATGGTTCCCTCATCCATGATCATATGTCTGTGCAACTTCATGGAGGTCATGGGAAGGTGTCAACTACTTTCATTTAATAATTGGTAACAATATAAGTTTTGGTGTACATAATCTTATTTTGGCATGTCTGAGAGAAACCTCAGGTCTTCTAATCAAGACAAAAATATCGCAAAACATGAGGACTATCGAGCAATAAACAAGAAACTATAAAGTGTATTGGTAATTAAATTGCATTCTGTGAAGCTCACAGATGTGCTTATTTTTAGTATCTAGTCCGTTGACCACTGTTTAATTAATTTATCCTCTCAAAATTGGAGGCAAGCAAATAGATGTAGATAATTAAAAACCAAAAGTGGAAAAATGTCTTTAATTGCTATTTACGTAATTTGCTAATTAGATCACATACGTAATTTAAGTAATTACAAAAGTAACAACATCTGAATTCATGCACTTGTAAATTGTCAAGGAATTAAAAGATCTTAGTAAGAGAGCCACTTCATTGTTTTATTCTATTAAAAACAAAACAAAACTGCTTTTAATTTAATCCACTCTACCACAAGATAGAAAACAACAGAAATGTAGGAGTATATAACACTAGGCCTAGCCAGAATGCTCCCTGGAATGTATGTATTCATATCCTTTCATAGCTAATTACTTCGCTATTTGTTGTTGTTGTTATGTGCGGTGGAGTCGGTTCTGACTCATAGGGACCTTGCATAGGGTTTCCGAGGCTGTAAATCTTTACGGGAGCAGAAAGCCTCATCTTTCTCCTACAGAACAGCTGGTAGTTTCGAACTGCTGACCGTGAAATTAGTAGCCCGATTCGTAACCACTTTCTTTAGTCACTGTCAAGTTCATTCTGACGGATGGCGACCCAACACATTCAGATTAGTACTGTATTCTATAAGGTTTCAAAGGAGCTCTGGTAATGTAGTGTATGTTCCATGTTCCAATTATGAAAGGAT
Organism: Chrysochloris asiatica; assembly: GCF_000296735.1. Classification (NCBI taxonomy): domain Eukaryota; kingdom Metazoa; phylum Chordata; class Mammalia; order Afrosoricida; family Chrysochloridae; genus Chrysochloris; species Chrysochloris asiatica. Next base: position 5,870,880 of record NW_006408717.1, read on the forward strand.
GATTGAAGTTATTTCATCTCATTTTGAGTTGTGCTCCACCAGCAAATGAGGTACCTGAAACAGGCTGCATCCACATCATTAAGTTCTGTGATACTTTGAGAGGAGTCCTGGTGTGATGCTGTGGGTTAATGTGCTGGATTGCAAAGTTGATTTGAATCGCAAGATTGACTGTTCAAGCTCACCAGTCACTTCTCAGAAACCCTAATCAGGGTCTCTATGGCTTGGGACTGATTGAATGGCACATAACAACAACAACATCATAATTTGAGAAGGCAGCTCTTCTCCAGTCATATTTTGAGTGATTTCCAACCCGAGGGGCTCATCTTCTGGCACTTTATCAGACATGTTCTATTGTTGTTTATAAGATTTTCAGACTCATCCTTCTGAAGTGGAAGGATTATTCCTTCGTCTTAGTTTATCTTATTCTGCAAGCTCTGCTGAAGTCTGTCCACAATGGGTGACCCTGCTGGTATTTTAAGCATCAGGGGCATAGCTTTCAGCATCACAGCAACATGCAAACCACCACAGTATACAAACTGACAGACAAGAGGTGATATCAGAGAGATGAATGACAATTGCATTCATCATCAAAAAGAACATTTCAAGATCTATCTTGAAGTACAATGCTGTCTGTAATAGAATAATATCTACATGAATACAAGGAAAACCAGCTAATACAACTTTTATTATTCAAATTCATACACCAACAAATAGAGTCAATGATGAAGAAATTGAAGACTACCAATATCTTCAGCCTAAAATTGATCAAACATTCAATCAAATTGTATGGATAATCACTGGTGATTAAAATGTGAAAGTAAGAAAAAATGAGGAATGACCTGTAGTTGGATATAGAGAAACTGAAATCAATAGAAAAAACAATGAAGTAAAAGAGCTTAACAGAAAATTTCAAAGGCAGCTTGAGAAAAAGTATTGTAAGAAAATATGCAAAGACCTGAAGTTAGAAAACCAAAGGAGAAGAACACATTCAGCATTTCTCAAAATGAAAGAGTTGAAGAAAAAATTCAAGCCTTGACTTGCAATATTGGCAGATTATATGAGCAAAATATTGAATAAAGCAGGAAACATCAAAAGGTGGAAAGAACAAATAGAATCACTGTACCAAAAATAATTTGTTGAAATTCAACTGTTTTACATGAGGAGGTATTATATGATCAAATACCAGTGATTTTGAAGAAGTCCAAGATGCACTGAAGGAAGTTGTATAAAAAAAGAGAGGGGCTCCAGGAATTGGTGGAATACAAATAATTATGTTTCAACAAATTGATGCAGCAGTGAAAGCTCATTAATCTATGCCAAAACATTTGGAAGACAGTTACCTAGTCAATAGACTGAAAGAGATCCACATTTGTGCCCATTCCAAAGAAAGATAATTCTATGCATAAATTAACAAGCGATATCATTACTATTGACTGCAATTTAAATTTTATTGCAGTATTGTAACAATTGGGACCTGCCAAAAATTTAAACTGAATTCAAAAGAGAACATGGAACAAGGGACATCATTGCTGATGTTAGATGTATCTTGGCTAAAAACAGAGAATACCAGAATATGTTTACTTGAGTTTATTGACTGTGCAGAGTCATTTAACTGTGTGCATCATAAAAAATCTATAGAATAATATTAGTCATGAAGAACCTGTACATAGACTAAGAAGTAGTAATTTGAACAGAATAAGGGGATACTGCATGGTT
>NW_006408717.1:5873682-5887083 GCF_000296735.1 Chrysochloris asiatica
AATGCTAGGCAATATGTTTGCAGATCTATCTACCTGCCAGCTTGCATCATATCTGTGTGTCTGTCTTTTTTGTATATATTTCATCTCTCTCTCTGTCTTTATCCCTTTCGCCGCCAGATCTCCCTTCTTCGTGACACCCACACTTCCTTGTCAAGGCTAGAACCCAACATAAGACCTCGACAGACCACTAGAGAAGAATCGGAGCATTTGAATTAAGGTTTTATAAAGAATATTGAAAGTACTATGGACTGACAGAGGAACAAACAAATCTGTGTTGAAAGACTTACAGCTAAAATGCTCTTTAGAAGCTAGGATGGCCAAAACTTCTCTCATTTTTTGAACATGCTGTCAGGAGGGTCTAGTCCCTGTGACAAACATCATGCTTGTTAGAGTTGTTGTTGTTGTTAAGTACCATTGAGTTGGTTCTGACCCATAGAGACCCTGTACAGGGTTTCCAAGGCTATAAATCTTTACGGGAGCAGAAAGCCTCATCTTTCTCCCACAGAACAGCTGGTAGTTTCAAACTGCTGAGCTTGTGGTTCGCAGTCTGATTCATAACCACTATGCTACCAGAGCTCCTTAGAGGGTAAGAATAAAGAGGAAGACACCCAATAAAATGGATTGACACACTATCTGCAACAGTGGGTTTACACATAACAACAATTTTAAGAACCAGACAGTGTTTCCATCTTTTGTACATAGGATTGCAATGAATTGGAACTGACTTAGCAGCATCTAATAGCAAAAAAAAAAAAAACAAACAAATAGGAGTTTTCCTCCAATCCTGTTGCCACATTCTTCTTCATATAAACCAGCTTCTCAGATCACTTGCTCAGCATTAAGATGGAGTAAGTGTGAGGAATGAGCATAACTTTGGTGTACACCATTCCTAATTTTAAACCAGTGTTCCCCTGTTCTGTTAGAACTACTGCCTCTTGGTCTTTGTATAGGTTCTTCATGAGCACAATTAAATACTCCATAATACTTACTTTCCGCAACACTGTCCATAGCTTGTCATTATTCAAACAATTGAAAGCCTTCACTTAGTCAATAAAAGAGAGGCAAACATGACATTCAATAACAAAAACAACATACCAAGATCTATCCTGAAGTACAGTCCTGTCTGTGATTGGATAATACCTATAAAACTGCAAGGAAGATCAGCTAATAAATTATTTAAATTTACACATCAATCACTATAGCAAGTGATGAAGAAATTGAATAATTCGACCAACTTCTTCACTCTGAAATTGATCAAATATGCAATCAAGATGTATTGACAATTGCTGGAGATTTGAATACAAAGGTTGGAAACAAAGTGAAAATCAGTCATTGGAAAATATGCCCTTGGTGATAGAAATGATATCACATGATGGTAAATTCAAGTAAAATGAAATCCTTGACCACTTTAATATTTTTCTCTGCTGAACAGGAACTTTCTTATTGGTATAATTGTGAGGATTTTGTTTTCTTCATGTTGAGGTATCATCTCATCTTAATGCTGTAGTCTTTGATCTTCATCAGAAAGTGATTCATTTTTTCTTCCCTCTTAAAGCAAGGAGCTCTGGTTGCGTAGTGGTTACGAACCGGGCTGCGAACCTCAAGGTCAGCAGTTTGAAACTACCAGCCGCTCCACGAGAGAAAGAAGAGGCTTTCTGCTCCTGTAAAGATTTACAGCCTCGGAAACCCTGTACAGGGTCACTATGGGTCAGAACCGACTCGACGGCACTCAACAACAACAACAACAAAGCAAGGTTACGTCATCTGCATATCACAGGTTATTGATATTACGTCATCTGCTAGCAAAACCTTATGGCCTGTCAAAGCCAAAATGATTTACTCTCTGTCAATTTTACAGAAAAGAAACTTTATTAAATATCTGAAATAAAGTAATATATAATTCATATTTTACATATACACAACTGCAGTGTATTTTATTTTATCTTTGGCAATGTACTTTAAATTAGCATGATAGTAGCATTAAAAATATGTATCTTTCTCTCTCTTGTCTTAATAGATAATGGAATAGGTGTCGTTCTCATTAAAGCATCTGAAAATACTAGGGGGAAAAATACTTTGTATTTATGGAATTTTTTTACTATTTGGATCTCTGCCTTATATGAGACTCTAAGAAGAAGCTTGTAATAACAGCTAAGATCACCAGGTTTCTGATGCTGAAAGCTGTTCTGCCAATTCCTTGGTGGTGTGCAGAAAATTTCAAAGGAGGTTCTATTTAGAGATGCAGAGATCTCAAGGTGCCACCTCAAATTATTTCTCAGAATAACCTTCAAATGAGAAAAATACAGTCTATTTTCATTCTTTAAAATGAAGAAAAGTTTTACATATGAAAATAAATGTCTTAAATAATTTGAAATATGAGTAACAAAATACTTTAATAACATATATTCATTTTATATTTATAAATATGTAATTACTCAAACTTCGCAATGTTGTCTGTAGCTTGTCATGATCCACACAATAGAAAACCTTTGCATAGTCAATAAAGCACAGGTAAACATCTTTCTGGTATTCTCTGCTTTCAGCCAAGATCCATCTGACATCAGCAATGATATCCCTCATTCCATGGCCTCTTCTGAATCTGGCTTGAACCTCTGGAAGTTCTCTGCCTATATATGCTTGCAGCTGTTTCTGTATTACCTTTAGTAAAACTTTACTTGCATGGGATATCAAAGATATCTGCATTCCATTGGGTCACCTCTTTGGAATGGGCACAAATACAATCTCTTCCAATCAGTTGGCCAGGTAGTTGTCTTCCAAATTTCTTGGCATAGATGAGTGAGTGCTTCCAGTGCCGCCTCACTTTCTTGTAATTTCTGGTGCCTTGTTCTTTGCCAATTCCTTCAATGCACTATGGACTTCTTCCTTTATTATCATTGGCTCTTGATCATATGCCACCTCTTGAAATGGTTGAACATCAACCATTTCCTTTTGGTACAGCGATTCTATGTATTCCTTCCATTTTCTTTTGATGCTTTCAGCATCATTCAATAATTTGCCCAGATAATCCTCCAATAACAAAAGTCAAGACTTGAATTTTTTCTTCATTTCCCTCAGCTTGAGATGATTGTCTTCTTCCTTTTGGTTTCCTGACTCCAGATCTTTGCACATTGCTTTGTAGTATTTGATTTTGTCTTCTTGAGCTGACTGACCTTTGAAATTTTCTGTTCAGCTCTTGTATCCCCTCATTTCTTCCATTTGCTTTAGCATCTCTATGCTGTAAAGAAAGTTTCAGTGTCTCTTCTGACATTCATTTTGACCTTTTCCTTCTTTCTTGTCTTGTTAATGACTTTTTGCTTTCTTCCTGTATGATGTTCCTGATGTCATCCCACAATTCTTATGGTCTTCGGTCTTTAGTGTTTGATGTATCAAATCTGTTCTTCAGATGATCTCTAAATTCAGGTGGGATATATTCCACATTTTGGTTATTGTGGACATTTTTTTTCTTCATCTTCAGTCTGAATTTGCATATGAACAATTGATGCTCTGCTCCACAATTTGCCTCTGGCTTTGTTTTGGCTGTTGATACAATGGACTGTTTCCACAGATGTAGTCAACTTGATTTCTGTGTAGTCCATCTGGTGTAGTCCATGTGCATAATTATCTCTTATGCTGTCTAAAAAAGGTATTCGAATTGAACAAATCATTGGTTTTGCAGAATTTTATCATGCAATCTCCAGCATCATTTCTGTCACCAAGGCCATATTTTCCAACTATTGATCCTTTCTCTTTATTTCCAACCTTTGCATTCCAATCACCGGTAATGATCAATGCATCTTGATTGCATGTTTGATCAATTTCAGATTGAAGAAGCTGGTAGAATTCTTCTATTTCATCCTTACTGGCTTTAGTGTTGGCGTGTAAATTTGAATAATATTGTTATTAACTGGCCTTTCGTGTGGATGCATGGGTGTTCTATCACAGACAGTGTTGTGCCTCATGACTGATCTTGATATGTTCTTTTTAATGATGAATGCAACACCATTCCTTTTCAATTTGTCATTCCCTCATAGTAAATCATGTGGTTGTCAGATTCAAAATGGCCAATACAAGTCCATTTCAGCTCGCTAATGCCTACTATATCTATGTTTATGCATCCCATTTCATTTTTGACAATTTCTAATTTTTCTACATTCATACTTCATACATTCCATGTTCTGACTTTTTAATGGATGTTTACAGCTGTTTCACTTCATTTCAAATTGTGCCCCATCATCAAATGAATGTCCCAAGGGCTTTGCTCCATTCGCATCATCATAGGCAACTCTACTTTTAGGAGGCAGCTCTTCAGCGTTGTATTTTGAGTTCCTTCAAACCTAAGGGGATCATTTTCTGTCACCATAACTGACAGTGTTTCTCTGCTATTCATAAGGTTTTCAGTGACAAAACATTTGGGAGTAGTTTGTCTCTCCTTCTTCCTAGTCTGTCTTCATCTGGAAGCTCATCTGAAACCTATCCACTATGGGTGACTCTGCTGGTATTTAAAATACCAGTGGCATAGCTTTCATATTCACAGCAACTTACAAGCCATTACAGTATGAAAAACTGACTGATGTGTGGAGGACCAAGCACATACTAGCACCTTTATATATGGATAGAATAAAGATTATTTCAATTGGCCAGTGTGAGTCCTGTTGATTAGAGAAATTGATCTTGTGCAAGAGAGTTGTTTGGAAGGGAAAACATGGTGGTTTGGACCCATTTTAAAAGTGAAGCAAAGGTTTCAGTTATAATCCCAAGAAAAATCAGAACAATGTAGGCCAACCATTTCTGTGGGTGGGTCCCTTGATACAGGAATTCAGTTAGTATGTGTGAGGTCGAGATTCTGGGAGGTCTGTCCATGCAGAAAAACCTACCAGTCAGTTGATTTTATAGGCATGGTCTTGGTCTTGGGTGGCACAAGGAAAGGAAGAGCAAAATTATATACTGTGAGTATTGGCTTCCAATTACATGGATTGGGTCTAAGGGCAGGGATCCAGGCCCACAAACAGAACATTGTAATAGGTGAAATGACAACTTTTCAGATACCAGAAGAAATACAAAGGCATTTGACCCACACCATTGGGAAGTTAGGAATGTGGTAAATTGAGGAGTGAACCTAGGCAAAGATATCTCAAGACTGACGGGCAGAGGTATTTGAGGTGATCTGTGTCTATTTACAAAAGCAGATAAAATTGAAATTCCCTACCTCTCTGGAGTGAAGAGTTTTCCCAACATTTGTCTTGGAGTTGAAACGGTCTAAACTTTGGAGTAGATCAGAAGAGAGGTTCTTATATGGTCACTGGAACTTCTTTTGTAACCATCAAAAATATCTCGGTTACTTAACCTAATTCACTCATTTTAAGAAAGGAAGTAAAGAAGCACAAAATTAAAAATGTATTTACTGAACTGAGAAGTAGTAGCCATAAAGTTCTGTCATGAGATTGTTCTAATTCACAAGTCAGAGTCAACAATTGTGAAACCTTAATAATGACTCATTTGGCAAATTTCTTCATGTCTCATGCTTATTACATCTATTTCACACCAGTTCCTGATTTCAGAGTTTCTGACTTTAGCATGGTGACCCTTGAGTTTTCCTAGGAATTGACCATTTTCTTGAAATTGAACATTCTTTTTTGTTTTTGCATGTTTCATATTTTTAAAAAATATTTTATTGTGAATTATCTGATAGTTTACATGGAAGAACATTAGCTTTACATTCATCCTATCGTATATTGTTTCATTACCATGGTTACAATCCCCTCCATGCATCATCAACCAAGCAAAGTGTATACCCTGCAAGCCTTCTCCCTGGTCGTCAGCACACAGCCCTTCTCCCTCTCTGGGCTCTGGATCCAAAGTCCCCAGCCTTTCCCTCTCTCCACATTATTGTCTTTGCCTCCAACTCTAGCATCACAGCTTCTCTGGGTAGGGTCCCGCATTGAACTCTTCTCACTTGATGGTTCCAAGGACCTCCGCTCCTGGACTGCAAAGTCAACCACTCCCACTGTTTTGCTACAAAACGTTTACCTTTACATTTCCAACCCTCACAGTCAGTCCTGATAGCAATTATTTATTATTGTACTACATGAGTGCCATCCCCATCTCCTTTCATCAGCCCTGACCAGACAGATTGGATACTACTCCATGGAAATTCTACCTTCCTCCACGCCTTCTGGATCCAGGCACCCTCTTAAAAGCATATAATCCAGTCACTTCTTGCCTTTGTAGACTCCCATTTTGGGATGCCATTGACCAAGTTGCCCATCCCTATCTACCCTGTGTATCCAGGGGGTCGGAATGATCCTCGCTGTAAAGATTTGTTCCCTATTTTGAGATACAACATCCATAAGTGTAGGTCAAGCTCATTAAATTGTATCAGATTAATTACTCTTTTTTAACTCTTCGTTCTTCTTCTAGCTGAGTTCTGATCATCAAGCCATTGAAGTCAGATCAAGTGGGTATTATCTGCAAGTATGGTTGTTCTTGTCCATATGCTCTCACTTCTTATCCTCTGGATGTTTCACTCTCCACTCTAGTCCTCTGTGGCTATGTTACAGACTTTGGGCCCAGGAGTCCCCAGGTCTTGCTACACTGCTGGCCAACCAGCTCTTCATCTGGGTTCACAGAGGTCTATTGAATGTGGTAGGACTTAGCTTGCTGTTTCATTGCTGTTTTTCCCTCATTTCCCCTTGCTGGTGATCAACATGGTGATGAGTCAGAGTGTATGTTTGTTCATGTATTCCCACTGAGTCTTAGTCTTGGAAGGGGGTTTGTCCTAAGGACCCGACCACTTACCTTGATGTCTCCTGGGTGAGCAACTTGCTTGTTCTTGTAGTAGTCAGTCAGACTGCCATTATCGTTTTGTATTTTCCCTGTCGGTCTTTCTTTCAAGAAGTATCTTCTGTTCTTCTAGCCGTTCCAGGCTTGTCCTTTCAAGTGGAAATTTCCTACCTCAGAAGAATCTGGATGCTGTTCAGGATTCAACCTATGGTCTTATGTAATGCAGAGGCTCCACAGGAAGCCTCCTTCACTGGGCACGTTGTAGTCCCATTTTAGATATTCCAATCTGTTATAGGCAGAAGGTGGACTTAGAAGCTTTCTATGGTTATATTTCTGGATTTCCCTTTCTCTCCCCCTCAAGTGCCTATTTTATAATGGTATGCAAGGGAAACCAAGATTCAAAACACAGCCAAACATCATAACATTATTTCCCTCCTTTTGGCCATTCCAACCATGTCTCAATCGCTATATCTCAGAGCCCTCTTGTTCAAAGGTTGTGCATACATCATTATTTACCTCTGTCTCGCTTAGACCATGCAAACCTGCCAAATTGTTTTCCCATGCACCTTGTTCTTCCATTCCCCTTCTGCTTCTTGTGTATCACCCCCCTCCCCAGCACCAAAACTAACCTGTATCTATATCCTACCCTTTGCTCCACCTTCTCCTCCCTCCCCATACATCTTGATAACCAACAAAGAATCACACACACCCCTTTAGTATGTGTTCTTTTTCTTAGTCTTCACAATAGTGGTGCTATATAGTATTTCTCCTTTTGTGACTGACTAATGTCACTCAACATAATGTCCTCAAGGTTCATGCATGCTATTCAGTGCCTTGCAGCTTCCTTGTTATTCTTCAAGTTGGCATAATATTCCATTGTGTGCATGTACCACAGTTTGTTTATCCATTCTTTAGTTGATGGGCACTTAGGCTGTCTCCATCTTTTTGCTATTGTAAATAGTGCTGCTATGAACATTGATGTGCATATATCTATTTGTGTTATGGCTCTTATTTCTTGTGGATAAATAGCAGGTAGAGGAATTGCTGGATCATAAGGTATTTCTATTTCCAAACTTCTAAGGAAGCACCATATTGCTTTCAAGAGAGGCTGGGCCATTATGCAATCCAACTAGCAATACAGGAGGTTTCTAGTCTCTCCACATATTCGCCAGCATTTACTGTCTTCTACTTTTTAAATCTTTGCTGCTATTGCTGGTGTGAGATGATATCTCACTGTTGTTTTGATTTGCATCTCTCAGTGGTTCAAGCTGACCAGCTGCTCTTTGGAAACCCTATACAGGGTCGCTATGAGTCGTAATCGGCTCGATGGCACTTAACAACAGCAACAACAATGGCAAATTATCATGAATATTTCTTCATATGTTTGTTGGATTCCTGGATCTCCTCCTAGGCTAAGTGTCTATTCATGTCCTTTGCCCATTTTTTAATTGAGTTATTTGTCTTTTTCTTGTAGAGTTGTTGTAGTTTCCTATACATTTTACAAATAAGTCCCTTGTCTGATGTGTCATTGCAAAAGATTTTTTCCCAATCTGTGAGTTCCCTTTTTACCCTCTGGTAAAGTTTTTTGATGCACATAAGTTTTTAATTTTTAGTATGTTCCCCTCATCTACTTTGTCTACTTTTGTTTGTATAGTTTTCAAAATGTTTGATAGTCTGTGTATGCCCTGGATTAGAGCCCTCACATTTGTCCCTACTATTTCATTGATAGCCTTCATAATTCTGGGATTCAAATTTATGTCTCTAATCCATGCTGAGTTGGTTTTCATATAAGGCATGAGGTAAAGGTCTTGTTTCTATCTTTTGCATATCACTTTCCAGTTCTGCTAGCACCATCTGTTGAAAGACTATCCCTTCCCATGCGATATAGTTAGGTGCTTTTTCAAAAATCAGTTGGCTGTATGTGGATGTATTAATTTCTGCATTGCTGATTCTGTTCCATTGATCAATGTATCTTTCATTGTACCAGTACCACAATCTTTTGACCACTGTATCTATGTAACAAATTTTGAAGTCGAGGAGTGAGAGGTTTCCAACATTCTTCTTCTTAAGCAACACTTTACTTATCCTGAGTCTGTTTCCTTTCCATATAAAGTTTGTAAATTTTTTTTCCACCTCTTTGAAGAATGTCGTTGGAATATGGATTGGGATTGCATTATATGTGTAAATTGTTTTGGGCAGTATTGATATTTTTACAATGCTAAGTTTTCCTATTGAAGAGCAGAGGTCAGCTTGAGGACTAGGGTGCGCCTGACCCAGGCCATTGTGTTTTCAATAGCCTCATATGGATGCAAAAGCTGGACAGTGAATAAGGAGGATAGTAGAAGAATTGATGCCTTTGAGTTGTGGTGTTGGAGGAGAATACTGAAAGTGCCATGGACTGCCAAAAGAACCAATAGATCTGTTTTGGAAGAAGTGCAGCCAGAGTGCTCCTTGGAGGCCAGGATGGCTAAGCTTCGTCTCTCCTACTTTGGACATATTGTCCGGAGGAAACAGTCGTTGGAGAAGGATGTCATGCTGGGTAGGGTGAAGGGTCAGAGAAAAAGAGGAAGACCCCCAACGAGATGGATCAGCCAGGTGGCATCATTGATGGACTCAAGTGTGGCAGCGGTAGTGAGGTTGGCCCAGGATCGAACATTACATAATTTATTTACTAAGTTTTGTCAGTTATTACAAAAACTAAGGAAATTAATCTATAGGATTGGAATTTAATTATAAATGCTTCTATAATGAAAAATTATTGGAGATGATGTTGCTATTGAGACGTAAATTTATGCTTCAAATTGAAAGAAAACTGTTGAAGATGATTAATATTACTTCTCAAAACCTTAAACAAGATAGCAACATTCTTTTAAACACTAGGGAGTATATAAACTTGTGCTCTTTTAGAAGTAAGTATAGTTTGTTAAAGCATAAGAAAATGATTGAATTGTATATAATATCAAAAATACATTAATTTCAGAAATAAGGATTTAATATGTGTGAAGAATTACAGAACATTTAGAGATGCAGAATTTAATTTAATAGCAAATTTGTTGATATTTGTGAGCGAAAACAAAAATGTGCTAGGCTAGGAAGCAGTAAAAGAAGGAAAACCAGTGTGGTTTTTCCAGGGGTTCTGGTGTGGCGCTGTAGGCTAATGCATCAGACTGCAAAGTTGTTTGAACTACAAAGTCGGTGGTTCAATGTCACCAGCTGCTCCTTGGACATCCTATACAGGATTGCTATAGGTTGGAATCGACTGTATGCACTTAGCAACAACAACAATGTTGTTGTTGTGAAGTGCCATCAAGTCAATTCTGACCCATAGCTACCCTTTATAGGGTTTCCGAGGAGCAGCTGGTGAGCTTGAACTGTCGACCTTGCAGTCCAAATGGCTTTGTAGTCTGGTGCATTACCCACAGTGCCACACCAGGGCTCCAATATATACACTGAAAATATTTTCAAAGCCCAAGCAAGAAATCAAAAAAAAAACTAATGAAGCTGGAAAAAGAGAGGCAAAAGTATCATGTTTATTCATTTTGAATTTGACCATGATATTAGTCTGACTCTGAACTTTCAGAAGCATACACACTAAATTTGTTCACGAAATTCAAATTCTGTTACATTTTTGGTAACTGTTTTTGTTACTTGCCATTAAGTTGGCCCAACTCATGGTAATCCTATGCCTGTTTCTGCCTCATTCCCTCAACTGGTTGTGGATTGGACAATGTTCTATTTTGATCTAAAGGGTTTTCAATGACTGATTTTCTGAAGTAGGTTGCCAGGTTGTCTTCCTGAAAGCTTATTCTGAAAGCTCCACTGAAATCTGTTCTGCACCATAGAAATATGTAAGTCACTACTGATAGACAAATTGGTGGCTGCACATGAGATGCACTGGCTTGAAGGATGGGTTTCCTGTACAGGAGTGAGAATTCTACATTAAAGGCTTCTTTTGGAAACTACAGGACACTCATGCAGTACAAAAAGAATTAATGACTAACTTATGAGCTGTAACTTTGCTTTGCAGAGACCTGGTATGGCACTGGAGGATAATGCGCTGGACTGCACAGTCAGTTTGAACAGCAAGGTTGGTAGTTCAAACCCACCAGCTGTCCCTAAGAAATCCTATACAGGGTCACTATGGGTTAGAACCAACTCAATGACACTTGACAACAACAATAACTGTGCTTTGCAGTATGTCCTGTGCAGCCAACTATTGGTTTATGAAATTATTTCAGATGGTATACTATATATAACTTGCACTTTTATTTAGGTATTAAATATGAACAAAAAGGTATAAAATACAAAACATGATTTAGTCAGTTTCCATAGGATTTTCTTCCCTGTTTTTTTATTCTTATGAGTTCTTTTTATTCTTATAAGTCTTATGAGTTATAAAGTTAAAAATGCCAGAACAAATTTAAAATGAAATGCTAAATATATTATGTGATCTACAAATTTGGAAAATGTAAACAAATGTATAAAAAGGAGATGAAAATAACAGATGTTTTAGGAACCATGAGATATAACGTCAGTGGAGCAAGGCTCTTCCAGGAATTGAAATTCTTATTGGTCACACGTGGTTCCTCATGGTCAAAGTATTTGGGAAATCACATTGCAAATTAAGAAGTTAACTCATATGTGTAGAGTCAACAGAAATGTCAATTTATTGATTTTGGTAACTATATGAGCAAGGTCATGTAAAACCCTGGAATCCACCTTGGAACAACAATGTAGTCTTGTAGTCTATCATGCTGGAGATACATTCACAATGTGTAAAATTTTCTCTGATACCTAAAAAGTCATGTTTATAAGCTCAATTTTTTGTTTGTTTTTAAGGAGTGCCAGAAAGGTCCTTAAAATATGAAGATAAATACTTCTGAAGAAAATAAGGTCTGTTTCAATTCTGAAGTGGAAAAGAACCACAAGTAGGCAGACACTCAATCTGTGACAGAGGAGGCTGATGAAAAATGTATTCCCAACAGGAAATTCCAGACAATGGAGTCAATGGAGAGGAGCTTTGTTTGAGATTAAAATGCGGTAGTATTCTATTTCTTCCCTCATTTCTTAACCCCCTCTCTTTCCTACTTTATAAAACAACTTGCAGAATTGCTGAGATGATTAAACAAAATACAGTCACATGGCAAGCACTCAATGATAATATTATGATTATTTTTCCTGAAAAGCTTGCCATTTTTATATCATTGTTGTTGTTGTTGTCTGAGAATGGTGACTACAGAATTGAAGAAACCATATTACATGGAGGGAAATGTGGGAATGTGGGCAGACTAAATGTAGACCTGAAACCCCTGATGGAAAATATTCTTTCCACTATTGGGGTTCTGGTGTGGTGGTGGCAGCAGCGTTGGTAATAACATAAGTTGTGGAAGCAACTAGATTAGCCTGGCAGTGGGAAAATGACAACAACAGGAATAAAGGGTTACTGTGAGCTCCCAGGGAGTATCTGGAAAGAGAAAGGATGGGTAATTTTAAGAACCATCATGGAGAGGGTTTGGGGAAAAGTGTAAAGTAGTGGTAAAATGACAAGTCCTAAACTTAACTAAGTTCAATACTGGTTATGTAGTTTTGGGCACATTATTTCACTTCTCAACTTTTTACTTTAATGTGTAATGGTGACATTGATAGTTAACTCAGAGCATTGCTGGGAGGATTTAATGCAATAATCCAAATAAAATGCCTAGTCTGGTGAAAGAACTCAGGGAACATTAGATCAGAAGAAAAAACAAACAAACAAACAACACACAAAGCAAGGGACTGTTATTTCCAAGGCTGAAGTGTGGAAAAACAAATGAATGGATTTTAAAAACTAAATACATTTGTCCTGCCTATGCCCTGATATAATGCACACCATAGATCCATGATCACACACATAATGCATACATTTTACTTTTTTCATACTGAAGTGATAGTTCCCTTTAGATTTGGATACTTAATATGAAAGCCAAACACATCAGGGAAATTTTGGCAGCATTTAGTATCATTAATTTTTCATTTCTCAAATGTTCCTTATCAGAATATTAGCAATCTACATCTCTAATACACAGAGTCTAATACACAGGAATACACAAGAGTCACTGTACTAAAAGGAAATGGTTAATGGTCAACTGTTTCAAATGGTAGCATATGATAAAGAGCCAATGACACTGAAGGGGAAAGTCCAAGGTGCATTGAAGGCATTGGCAAAGAACGATGCATCAGGAATTGATGGAATAAAATTTGAAATCTTTCAAAAAAGTGAGACAGCACAGGAGGCACTCACTCATCTCTGCCAAGAAATTTGGAAGATGACTATCTGGCCAACTGATTGCAAGAGATCAGTATTTGTGCCCATTCCAAAGAGAGGTGACCCAAGAGAATGTGGAAATCATCAGACAATCTCTTTGATATCCATGTGAGTAAGTTTTGCTAAAGGTAATACAGAAATAGCTACAATCATACATTGACAGAGAACTTCCAGAGGTTCAAGCTGGATTCAGAAGATGCTGTGGAATGAGGGATATCTTTGCTGATGTCAGACGGACCTTGGCTGAAAGCAGAGAATATCAGAAAGATGTTTACCTGTGCTTTATTGACTATGCAAAGGCTTTTGATTGTGTGCAT
>NW_006408717.1:5888513-5891450 GCF_000296735.1 Chrysochloris asiatica
CTCATACTTTGGACATGTTTTCAGGAGGGAACAGTCACTGGAGAAGGATGTCATGCTGGGTAAGATGGAGGGTCAGAGAAAAAGAGGAAGATCCCCAACGAGATGGATCGGCCAGGTGGCATCATTGATGTCAAGTGTGGCAACGGTAGTGAGGTTGGCCCAGGATCGGACATTATTTCATTCTGCTGTGCATGGGGTCACTATGAGTCGGTTCTGACTTGATGGCCCCTGACAACAACAACAACAACAACAACAACAACAATATCTTAGAAAATATATACCTCAGCCAATTGCTATAAACAGTGGGAAAGCACCAAAGAAGGGGAGTAAGTACCAGTTTCTTTAAAGATTCAATGTCTGAACTGAACAATCATGTGCCTCTGGACTGAGACATCTGGGAAATGATTGAGTGAACTCCCAAAGCAGAAAGCCAAGAGGACTAGCCCTGGGCTTGATAATGAGTATTGGTGTATTTCAAATGAAATCCTTGACAAATTCTTACTGAGTAAACTGAGGGATTTCCTTTACTGGTATCTTCATGGTCAATCAAAGTTTCTATTCATTAAGGGCTCTGGAAAAAAGATCCAGGATATAAATACACAAATACCCAACTTCACAATTTTTAGTAGTGCTTCCTTCTTTATTATGCTCTTTTTCAATCATTTTTAATCTTCCCTCCCATAAGAAATAAGAAAGACAGAAGAGAGAAACTTGGCTTCAACAGCAGGCACGTTTATTGAGAATAAAACTGGGAGGGGGCATTCTAAGTCACCAAAAGAGACCAATAGCCTGCCTATCCCTTACAGTCACCAAAAGAGACCAAGAACTTGCCTGGAACAGACAAGTTTCCAATGGGCAGGGTTATGGAGATTTTCCTGAATTTATGGTGGGGGGAGCATCTCTTAGTGTAATAAAGACTTAAGCTTTCAGGAGACACTTCGGGGCAGACGCAATGCCATTTTGTTGATCAGGAGCAGGATCCTTCACCTCCAAAGAAAAAGAATAAAAATATTATACTTAAAGTTTTAATCCATGTTTGAGGTTATAAAATACAATCATAATTGTGCTACTCAAGTGCTTTATTCTTTTTAGTTTTCCATTAACATATGGATATGCATAAAACCAACAGCAACAATTGAATCATAGTTTGAGGAAAGTTCTTGGAAACCTTGAAATGTTAATACACTGTGCTTTTGTACAATAAACTTAATCTTCTTTTTCCTTTAGTTTCCAGATCCTCAACTATTTAGTTATAAGCTTCCAATGTGAATCTCTAAGCTGTCAAATGCAAGTTTGCCTTCAATAGTGCAAAGACATCCAGGAAAAGAAGTATTAAATCAACTAAAGGAGGACTATTGCATAGATAAATCAATGTAATTGACTTTTATTTCTATGCAATGCATTAAAATGTCTATAAAAGTCTAAGACTTACAAATGTAAGTTCATCAGTATTCTTCAGAAAAGATGTTTATAAGAAAGGAAGGAAGAAAGAAGCAAGAAATACTTATTGATTTTCTGAAAGGAAACTGGTGTGCCAATTTTTTGACAATCTAACAAGGCAATCCAGTGACATGGATGAGAGCATCAGATGACCTCTGCTCAAATCCAGACTTTATTACTAGTTCATAATGCAAATGTGGTCAATTTTCTTAGCATCCTTTGTCCTAGTACCTTCATTTCTCAAAAGGGATAATAATAGAACCTACCTCCTTAGTTAGAGATATTGAATTACTAAATGGAAAGTACTTAAAACACTACATGGCAGTTAGTCAACCTAACATGTGCTAGCTGTCATTGCTGTGGAAAAAGATGCATGTGTGTTAGGCATTTGTGCTCATATTACACTCTCTTCTTATATGTTCCCCTGTGACCTTCTTCTCTATTGCTACAATTCTAAGATTACAGTACTGACTATCGTCTCCTTCCCATCTTGTGTACATTTGTTAAGATACGTATTATTCTTGGCTGCCAGCCATAGCATCTGACTCTGATGTTTAAGGAAACAGATGTAAATTTGAGGAGATGGTGTCTTTAAAGTCTTCATGAAATAGACATTTAAGAACTTTTTAATCAAATTATGAGTGCTAATGCTGTTTAGAATAAAAATAGCTAAAGATATTTAAATATGGACATTTCTGGGGTAATCCTTTTAATTGTGTCCTTCACCTAAAGTAACAGAATGGAATGTGGATACTAATTTAATTTTGATAGCCTGCATTTCTGTACTGCTTTAAATATAGCTTAATCATAGCTTGTTAAGGATGTTTGTGATGTAATGGAAAGTTGATTGGATTTCGAATTAGAATAATGCTTTCCAAAATGTTGTCTGCAGAAAATAAGTCCTGCAAGATGTTTACAAGTGTTTTATGAAAAGTGAGTTCTATAGTTAAATAAGTAGAAAATGTGAATTAGCAGATCTGAATCCTGAATCCAGCTTTTCCATTTAAAGGTTACATGTGTCACCATATATATTTCTAGAATTGTGGGTTACAGGGTATGCATATGCCCTGCTATAGTACAAAAAGCAACCACTTTCAGTGAGTTAATTCTGACTCATGGCAATGCTATGTATGTCAGGGTAGTGGTTTCAATGGCTACTATAGAAATACATATTCTAGAAATACATATAGAATGATATATACACTAGTTTCTTAATAGAAGAACTATTTATCCTAGCCACAAAGCAGAAGTTTTGAGGCCCATAACAGCAGAATAGACAGATAAAGAATGGTCTGTTCATGCATGGAATACTATGGAACAAAGAGATTGAACAGACTATATAACTATAATCAATGATTAAATGAATTTCATGAACATAATTGGAATAAAAGGTTTCAGATACCAAAAAGTACATGGTGCATGATTTTATGTATATAAAGTAAAAGACAGGTAAAATCGATCTATGTTAAAATTTAGGATAGTGATTCTTTCAGGGAG
>NW_006408717.1:5891560-5896258 GCF_000296735.1 Chrysochloris asiatica
AAAAAAATACATAAGAAAAAAAAAAAAAAAAATCTAGCCCCTGAATAGTGTTTCCCACATTCAAACATAAAATGGAAATAAGAGAAAGTTAATGACTTGTTTCTGCCATGTATAAGATACTTATGAATATTATTGTTTTTCTTTATATATAACATTAGAGCTGATCTGCTGTAGTATAATGTTCTGTAATTGTCATTGGCTAAAGAACAACTACCTCCTAAGTTGTTCCAAGCACCAACTATTAAGATCCATAAGAACAGGCTGTAAAACAGACTATTTTAAAGCAATTAGGAGGCTGTCCTTTCTTTGCCATATTGCTAAGGTTATTGTATCTCTAGTTATTATAAAAGACAAACAAGATACAACAATTATTGCTCTATCAACTGCAATTAAGCCAAATCCAGGGAATTGAAATATACAAAGAAATGACTGAATCTTTGTGACTGGTGCTGACAAGAGACTTCAGCAAGTATAAAAGTAATTCTAAACATTTAAAAATTATGAATATGTTCAGTGAAATCCCAAGAAGAATTTATTAGCTAATAAAATGAGTCTGTAAAATGAGAATATTTTGCATCTGGGCATCAGATGGATATTTTAATAAAGCTATGAACTTCATAAATGCATTTTTCTAACATTCAGACTTCTCATTCTCCTCTGCTTCTGCCTGATTTACTAAAACTCCGGGGCTTTTCCACTATCATTTGTCTTCATTACCTATTTTCACATCTCATGGGTCACTTAGATAGTATGTTGCTGTTATTAAGTGCCGTCGAGTCTGTTCTAACTCAGAGTGACCCTGTTTGTATAGGATTTTCAAGGAATGGGTAGTGGATTTGAACCATCATCCTTGTAGCTAGCAGTCCAGTGCTTATCCTACAGTGTCATAGCAGAACTCCACCTAGACAATACGTTGTTTTTGTTGAATGTCATCAAATCAGTTCTGACTCACAGTGACCCTCTATATGTTTTCAGGGAGTGACTGGTGGGTTTTAACTGTTGACTTGTGGTTAGCAGTCCAGGGTTTATCCCACAGTGCCACACAAAATAAAGCAGGCAGGATATATGGGTAGCACTGAAACTACATTAAATTTACTAAATTGAAATATTATGAATCCTAAAAGTGTTTAAGTAAAACCCTGAACATTAGTAAATAAGAAATGAACAGATTACTACATTAGTTAAAATCAATTTATAGTAGTATTCTTCTAATGTGCAAGACTAATTTCTTTATGTCTGATAGCTTCAACTGTCCTATATGTCAATAAAAGTCACTAATTTTCACACCATAAAAAAAAAAAAAAATCCAAGTTACTTAAATCTACCTTGAGTTTATAATGTTGTTGTTAAGTGCCATCAAGTCGGTTCCAACCCACAGCGAACCTGTATAGGGTTTCCAAGCAGCAGCTGGGGAGCTTGAACCACCAAACTTGCAGTTAAAATGGTTTTGCAATCTGGTGCATTAACCCACAGCACTACACCAGGACTCCATAGTGGGATTGTGTAAAAATCTTACTTAGGAAATATACAAAGAAAATTATGTAAAACGCATAAAAGTATATAAAAAGATGACATTGTAAGATGTCTTAAAAAATAAGATAACAATAAATAACTTAATTCACAGCATGGTTTTGATGAGCGATACTCTTACTCTGTCAGTAAATAAAATTTCCATGTTATATTACACTCTTACTTATAGGAGCTTTTACTATTAAACTGTGCTTTCAGTGGTGGATTAAGCTACACATTTCCTCACTGAAGTGATTTTGTTTTTTCTTATGCCACGGTTGCTAAATTTAACCAAAAAATACTCCACAATTTATGTTGTAACTATTGAAATAGAATAAACCAATAAGTCATTTTAGTTGTTCAGTGCTTTATTCTATGTTAATAGATAGATTGTTGTTGTTATGTGCCATCAAGTCGGTTCCTACTCATAGCAACCCTGCATAAGGTTTTTGAGGAGTGGCTGGTGAGTTTGAACCACTGACCTTGCAGTTCAAGCCGACCTTAATGTCAAGTGCTTATCCTATGTTACCCTCAAATGCACTCTGATTTATGGGAGCCTTATGTACAACTGAAGAAGCACTGGACAGCTAACCATCAGGGGGTAATTCAAACCCACCAGCTGCTACTCTGGTGAAAGATGAGACTTTCTGCTTCCATAGATTTACAACCTCAGAAACTCTATACGGGATGACTAGGAATTGAAATCTATTTAATGGCAGTGTACTATTTTACATACAGCAGAACAAAACTTTGCCCAATCTTTTATCAAGAACAAAACTTTGCACAATGTTTTATCGGATTCATGATCCTCCAATCTTTGCATGTTGGCGTCTGTCATTATTTCACCAATCCATCTCACCAAGGGTCTTCCTCATTCTCACTGGTCCTCTACCTAAAATGATGCTCTCTTTCATCAGCTGATTCCTTCTGAGGATGAGTTGAAAGCAAGTGAGTAAAACATTTTGTTTTGTTGTTTACATTGGCTAAACTTTAAAAGTAGACTTCCAGGTCTTTTTTCCTAGTCTGTCTTAGTCTGAAAATTCTGCTGAAACTTGTCCACCATGAGTGATCTTGCTAGTGTTTGAAACACCACTGGCATAGCATCTAGCATCACAACAACACAAAAGACACTACGTGTATAGCACTCTAGCAGTTAGATAGTAGGTTATTCCACCCACTAATGTCAAACTACAAGACTCCTTATTCTTTTCCTAAGATGACTATTGGCAAGTCTATATAATTGAACCTTTACAACCTTTACTGAGTGGTTCATAAAAAAAGGTTGTTGGTGGTGTTCAGTGAAGTCGGTTCTGACTCATAGTGAGTGACTCTGTATAGAGTTTCTGAGGCTGTAAATCTTTATGGGAGCAGAAAGTCTCATCTTTCTCCTGTGGAACACCTGGTAGTGTTGAACTCCTGACCTGAGGTTAGCATTCCAACATGTAACCCATTACGCTGCCAGGGTAGCAATGTATATTGGACATAAATAATTTTATCAATAGTTAAATCACAGAAATATGGATTTAACCATTAACCAAAGCACAGAGAAACAAAATGCTTGGATAAAAAATGTCAGTTCCCTGTAGCATTTGAGTATATAACACACCTTCTATTAGACTTGTTTTAGTGCTGTTACATATTATTGAATCTAAGAGAGTCCATCAAATAGTAGTCATTTCTTTTTATATTATCTGATATTTTAGACAAATTGTACTTTTTACTTTTATAATCCCTTTTTATTATTCATGAATAAATATCATTGTAAATTTATTGTAGAACACAGTTACTTATCAACAGCTTTTTTTCTGTCTTTTATCTAATAGATCTAAATGTTAAGACCTGATTTAGAGGACTTCTAGTGTGATGCGTGGGTTAATGTGCTGTACTGCAAACTCATTGTGAACCACAAGGTCAGCAGTTCAATCTCACCAGTTGCTCCTCAGAAACCTTGCACAGGGTTGCTATGGGTCAGAACAAACTTGACAACAACAACAAAAATTTTGCTATTAAGAAACTCCTACCTATAAAGCTTTATTAATTTGAAAAATTTTAAGAAAATATAAACATGAAACAATTTGAAATTTTAATACTTTTTCTTCTACATATTACATTGCCTAAGTAAAGATATCATAGTAGATATCATAAAATTATCATTGTAAATATTTTACACAGTGTCATCATGAAAATATATTATAACTAATAGGAAATAACAGTATGCTAACATTGATATTTAGCATTTGAGGAGA
This sequence comes from Chrysochloris asiatica, assembly GCF_000296735.1. Classification (NCBI taxonomy): domain Eukaryota; kingdom Metazoa; phylum Chordata; class Mammalia; order Afrosoricida; family Chrysochloridae; genus Chrysochloris; species Chrysochloris asiatica. The sequence continues at coordinate 5,895,316 of NW_006408717.1, forward strand.
TAAAATTGTGAATATGTAATTCTTTGCAATATTAAAATGTCCATTTTTCTTAATTCATGTTGAATGATAATTTTTCTATTCTGCATTATGTATGTAATCATTGGTGTTACTGTTGTTGTTGCTAAATCCTATAGAGTCAATTCTGACTCCTAATGACCCTGTATAGGGTTTCCAAGGAGCAGCTGGTTGATTTCAACTGCTGAACTGTGGTTCAAAGTCCAGTGCTGATCCTACAAAACCACCGTGTGTTCTCTAGGTAATAATAGAAGCATAAAAACTCAAATATTATTGATGACTCAAGGTCTGGAGTCAGAGAATTTTAGGCTTGCATGAAACTTCTGAGGTAATCTAATCCAACTAGCCATTTGATGCAGGTTTATTTGTCAGCCAGCTGTTTCCTCCTGAATGAAAATGAAAATGAATGGCCTCTGTTAGGGAAATTAGGCTTGAATTTCAGATCTGGCTCTTATTAGTGCTATTATTTAGAGTAAAGCACACTTCAGTTTCCCATGCATAAATGAAAATAACATTTACCACTTAGGAATGATAATTTGATATAATAGTGTATGATGAAGCATGATAAACAATTCTACTCTGTGTAAAATTTAAAGTAGAAGAGGAGAAGAAGAGAGAGAAAGAAAGAAAGGAAGAAAAGGAAGTAGGGAATATTTTTGCTTGGCTCCATTATCTGAGTTATATGATGCCTGCTTATATCAATTTCTGTATCTACTTTCCTATACTGCTGTGGTACTGTAGGATATTCACTGGACCATAAGGTTGGTTTGAACCACAAATTCAAGTGTTCAAACTCACCAGCCACTCCTTGGAAACCCTACATAAGGTCACTATAAGTCAGAACCAACTTGATGGCATTTAACAGAAAAAACATTTATTTAACATATATGTTTAATATAAAACATTAACTATTTGCAAAAACATTGAG
>NW_006408717.1:5897307-5901029 GCF_000296735.1 Chrysochloris asiatica
GGAGTCCTGGTGTGGTGCTGTGGGTTAATGCACAAGGCTGCAAGGTTGTTTAAACTGCAACGTCAGTGGTTCAGGCTCACCAGTTGCTCCTTGGAAACCCTATACAGGGTTACTATGGATCAGAACTGATACGGCACTTAACAACAACAATATTATATTATATATATAATCTTTGTTCAAGTTCACAAAATTCTCTTTTCTAGTCTTTGTTTAGAAATATGAAAATGTTATATCTAATGTTAGTGTCTACATAGTAACAGCTTCTGAAACTCTACATTAATCAAGAGGTGATTATAAAATATAAATATTAGACATTTACTTAAGAGATAAAATTCACTGATTTTCAATAAATTATATGGCAGATACTGTTGGCTCACAACTCCACAGCCCTTTACCAACCTCTCTCCTTGAAAAAATAATCATTATTTTTTCTTCTAGAAATCTGATCTCATACCTATAATTCAGGGAAGCTTGAGTCCTTATAACATCTTCCAGAACCTTAATTTATTCAGGTAATGGAAATCCTGTATGCTTTGACTAAGATAGACTTAAAAGTAATTGTGACATAATTCTCACCAAGAAGTCAAAAGATTTGCTGAGTGGTTCCTGGGAAAGATTTAGTCTTTCTTCAAAGGAATAAAGAAAGGGGATTTTCTTCCCTTTCTCGGATATTGATCTGGAAATATTGTTGTATGAAGTTTTGGTACTTGAGTTTGATGTCTACATCTGTGAGCCTGAATATATGTATCAAATAAGGGGTTAGTCAGGAGTCAGAAGCCACAGCAGTTATTTTAATATTGCTGCTGCTTTTAAAAGCTATGTAGTTGGTTCTGACTCAGAGTGACCCTGTATAGGGTTTCCAAGGAGCAGCTGGTGAGTTTGTACTGCCATATTTGCAGTTAGAAGGCCAGTGCTTACCCTAATGCACCACACTAGGACTTTAATATAAATCATTGTTAACCAGGTATTGGACAACTAGAAAAGTCAAAACAACATTCAGATGATACTTTATTTTGACTTTTTAAATTCATGAATCTATCAACAAAGGAAGTAGGCACAGACTTAGGGCTGCGAACACAGAAAAAAGAGTCTGGAATTATTAACATTTTGAAGTTGGAGGAGGGGTCCTCAGAGCTGGGATCCAGATTTCTGAGGAAGGGGTGCTGACCAAATGAAGCTAATTCTAGAACTGTAGGAGTATCTTCAAGGTTCAATCAATGTTTATTGCTGGAATTTTCTGAGTTTCCCTTCCTTTTCCTTAAGTTGATGTTTTCTTTTTGTAAACAGAAAAATATTTTTTCATTTTGGTTATTGTTTTCATACTCTTTCTAGAATATGCTCTAGAGCATTTTCCAAAACTGCAAAGCCTCTCTCACTGTAAAAACTCTAAATCCTCCTTACTTTATTCCTTTACTTTATCTATTCTTTTCAGTATTTAATAGCCAATAAAGACCCTATGAATCCCAAATGGTCTGATTCACAACCAATCATAGTGATGGTGCAGGACCAGACAGAATTTGTGTATGGGGTCACCATGAATCTAAGACTGATTCCATAGCAGCAGCAAGAACAACAACAAAAACCATACTAACCTAACATAGTATACCTGTTCATCATATTACTGTCTTTTTCATTAAAACCTATGCTTCATGAGGTCCAGATGATCTTCCATTTCATTCATTGATGTTTCCCAACATTTTCATTGATCGCTTATTTATATTAATGAACTCACTAAATATTTAGTAAATAAAAGAATGTATTTGCACATACATAGTATTAGATTATTTTTTAATACTAAGTATGCAACCAGCAAGAGATTAAGATATCCTCTTTATGAATAAAAATTAAAAATCAAAACTTACTAGTAAGATTAGCAAATGAAATCAAATTTAGTACAATAAACAGGTCTCTCCCTAGTCCATTTTATTAATGTCTTGCGTGTTACCACTTTTACTAATGCTAAGAATTGGAAATGTTCTTGTATAATGACTGTGGTTGGTTATCTTTTGCAGAGAAAGAAAACACTCATTGTTGTTGTTGTTTGCTGTTAAGTATCGTCAAGTTGGTTCTGACTCTTAGAGACCCTGTATAGGTTTCCAAGGAGCAGCTGGTGAGTTTGAACCTCTGACCTTGTGGTTCAAAGTGACCTTGCAATCCAACACGTTAACACGCAGTGCCACACCTGGACTCCCAGTACTCAGTGTAGAGGGAAGTAAACAGTCTTTATAGAGAATAGAAGTGCATTTCTAATGCTGTGGAAAACCAGTTCAAAAGATATTCTGTTTTTAAATATTTGGCCAGTTTTTGCAATTTCCAGTTACACTAGTGTGGAGCCTAAATAGGTAGTGGTCTGTAGCATATCCTAGAAGAACTGGCTGGTGTTGTGGCGAATGCTGAAATCTATTGAAACCTGGCAGGAAAATTAAACTCCAGTTCTTTCATCCCCTTTCTTCTATTGTTTGTTTGCTTTGGAGCTTTGGGCTACACTCTTTAATGAATGTTAACAAGGCCTTTAAAAAGGAACAAGCAGTAAAGGGAAGCATAACAAAGGAGTGGAAGAGAGAACTCAAACAAAAAGGAGGAATAGAGAGCAATGCAAAGCAGACAGGTGCAATTTCAAATTATTTAAATGATTGTTTTAGGATTTGAATTCATATGATGTTCTGGTTCAGTATAAAATCACGGAAATAGCATCTTCCAAACACCCATCATTTCCTTTCAGCTAAACTTCCCCAATGTGCAAGTTACTGAAGGTGAAGTCACATCATAATAAACATCATTCTAAATTAGATTCAATTACTGAATAGTAGATTCATCCCGGCTGTTAGGATCTCTGAAACAACTAGCCTGCCAACATCCTCATTATTTTTATTTCCTTTAAAAAAATCTTGATATTTGAACCATTTGACTAAAAATAAACAGAACTGAACACTTGGTTTGTTTTATGTGGCTATCATTTGAATAAACAGTTATTAGAAAACACATGTACTCCTTTAGTTTATTGGAATACTACTTAATACTCTGAATAACAATTTACTGAATGCTGTTTCACTGACCTGAAAGAAGTTAAACAATTATATAAATGCCCAAGTTTATTTGAAATAATAGTTTGTGCACTAGATACACAATAAACATAGTTTACTATATGTAAACTAATAAAAGAAGTTCACCTTTTTGGTACCTTGAATTTATTTGGTATGGCATTTCCATCCAATATCTTTTTACTTCCCATCAAGTTATTAGGTGGGACCACGCAAATAAGGTGTACAGGACTGGGGTTGGCTAGTTTTGCCATCCAGCTAGGTTTAAACGGAGCCATTTCAGAAGCAGGAAAAGATGATGCCAGGACCATCAAGAAAGAAGAACATGAGCAGAGTGTGAGATCCCTACACAGAAGTGGCAGCACAGGAGATGATGTGAAGAGATAAAGCAGCATTAGGCTATAGGCTTAAGACTAAGTTAAATTGAGAGTCTACAGGCAGGAGGCTGGCTTGCAGAATGTGCCCTTCGGGCATCCACAGACTGGCTAAAAGAGATTTGTAATACTTGCCTCAGCAAGGCAGAAATCAAGGGACCACATGTCTGAGAAGCCAAAACTCGCCTGATTGGAGAACTACTACATCATGAGTTGTTTCTGACCCTAAACTGTACCCTGTCAACATCCCTTTGTTGTTGTTGTTAGGTGACATCGAGTTGGTAGTCACTCATAGTGATCCTATGCA
>NW_006408717.1:5902419-5903714 GCF_000296735.1 Chrysochloris asiatica
TGTGATGAGTTCTGTAAGGCCATTGCAATGGGTTATCAGACCCAGATGTGAAGCAGATAGAGCCATGGGAGGGATGCTTGGTGTCATAATAAGGTGTACCTTGCTCATGTTCCTTTAGACTATCTGTGGCTCTGCTAGACTTGAATGGACTGGTAAGTTTGGATTTAGACCTGTGTTTGATTCAGGTTTTTATACCTCCTTATTAACAGATATCTTACATATGCTCTCTTCATGGCAGGAAGCTTTTGTTTAAAAGTGACACAATGTTGGTTCTGTCCACATTACACTGGCTACAAAAATTCTCAGAATCAAGCTAAGTATCAGTGAAACAACAAAGAATCCTCTTTCCATGTGGGAAGAGCAGTATGTATTTGCTGAAAATTAATTAAAAAACAGTAGCAAAAGTATACCAAAACAAATAAATAGAATTGCAGTCATGGTGCTTACGCTCTAGGTGGTGCTAGGTAATTATAAAATAACTTAATAAAAATACTTTAATATATGTTAAAAGGTCTAATTTAAAATAAAGTGATACATATCGTACTCATTGAAAAGGTAAGGTCTGAGCTTTAAGGTGATGATGGATTTGACCATGAGAATATTTAGAAGAAAATCAGTTTAGGACTAGGAATTAGCCAATATTCACACCCAACCTGAAGAGCATACCTAGCATACCAGATAAAGATTAAGCAGTCAAAGTAGCTGGAATAAATGGAATAAGAAAGAGACAAGTAGTAGACGAGATCAGAGAGCTAATGAAGCAAGAGACCCTGATTGACTAGGTCGCTAAGCGCCTTCAAAAGCATCGTAAAAATGTTGGCTTTTACTCTGAGTGAAATATGGAGTTGTTAAGGGAGAAAACTGATGCAGCACTGAAGGCTCTCACTCATCTATGCCAAGAAATTTGAAAGAAAATTAACTGTCCAACCAATTGGAAGAGATCTACATTTGTGCCCATTCCAAAGAGAGGTTACCCAACAGCATGTGGAAATCATCAGACATTATCATTAATATCATATGGAAGTAAAATGTTGCTGAAGGTAATTCAAAAACAGCTGCATCAGTACATTTTCAGAGAACTGCCAGAGCTTCTAGTCTGATTCAGATGAGGACGTGGAATGAGGAATATCATTGGTTACACAATATGGATCTTGGCTGAAAGCAAAGAATACCAGAATATGTTCATTTGTACTTTATCAACTATACAAAATAATTCAACTATGTGGATCATAATAAGCCAAGGATAACAATGAGAAAAATGAGTATTCAGAAAACTTAATTGTGCTCATGAGGAA
>NW_006408717.1:5904835-5906440 GCF_000296735.1 Chrysochloris asiatica
TACATAACAACAGCAACAAGGGAGAAGAAATATATCTGGGTATATACAATTGGTAATCACTGGGATCTACATGGTACTTAATGCCGTAAGAAAAGAAGAAATAACTTAGAAGCTAGAGTGGAGAGTGAGAAGCAAAGAAGACTAAGTGTAGAAATCTTGGATGCCACAAAATTCACAAAACGTTCTTTATGGAAATTCTTTATTTCCTGACTACTCAAAAAGAGTTCATAAAACTACAAGACAACAAAAGTATGAGAGACCAAATGAAACAGACACAGATGAAAATCCTGTAACTCTGAATTTAAGAGGAAAAGTTAGAGAAGTGGATTGAGTGCTTATTGGGAGAAAAAGCTAATTAGGCATAGCAAGAAAGGGAGACTGATTGCTGAAGGGCTGGCCAGACATAGCACAACCATTTTGAGATTTTGTGAGATGCTTTGGCGACAGAAGGTGGCCTGGCAGAGTAGATTCACACCGGTGATGGGAAAAGTACGATCCCTTCTTTTTCCACATGCTCACCTGGTGGCCAGAAATATGGCCAGCTTTCACTCTCATTCACACCCAGAAAACACCCTGTTTTCTGGGAAATTGGAGCCACGTGGTTATGAGCCATGTCATTGTTAAGCAGGAACTGCATGTAAAGCTTTGTTTACTAGATTCAGGAGGACACAGCCCAGAATTACAAAACCCACAACCTCAGCAGACCAACATTAATCTAGCAGAAACCCTCATAACGAGTTACCCTGCCCCCAACTGTCCTATGGTCCTTACAGATACTGAAACCAGCTCCATCAAGGACCTCCACAAACTACTTCTGAATTCAGCACCCAGAACATGGATGCCACATAGTCATATAGGAACTCCATCTAAGGCCATAAACGCACAGTCACATTCCTCCTTCACTGACATAATGAGCTCTTTGGCTGGCAAGAACCTTACAGAATTTTCTTCTATCCAGGCCCAAGATCAGCACTGGTAATTTTGCTTTGTTTTGTTTTTACTTCATCCTTTCATTATTTCTCTGTTTATTCTTCTCTTTCTTCTGTTTCTATTCCCTTGAATTTTATCCTTTCTATATTTATTTTTGGTTTTCCTTGTTTTCTTCTGTTTCTCATTTTCCCTCTTCTCCCCCACCCCCTTTTGATCTTTATTTACTACTCTCTACTCTCCTCTTTTCATCTTCCCTTTTCCTGGTTTTTCTAAAAGTTTTATTTTATTTTAATGTATTTGTTATTTTTATTGTCTCTCCTATTTTTTTACCTCTATAGCTCCATTTTTCGTATTCCTTTTTTCTCTTTCATTTTTTTCTGTTTGATCTTAATTTTTATTTATATTTTTCCTTTTATTTTCTCTTCTCATTGTTGATTGTTTGTATATTTACTCTGTTGTTTGTGTGTGTGTGTGTGCTTGTGGTGGGAAGGAATGCTTCCCTTTTAATCCACCACATAGGAGACAACTACTGTGTCCATAGAGCCCATACGCAACCATATACTCTGAAGCACCATTCAATGGGAAAGAGTCAGTATCCATTCCTATGTTGTTGTTGTTGTTAAGTGCCGTCGAGTCGGTTTCGACCCATAGCGACCCTGTACAGGGTTTCCGAGG
>NW_006408717.1:5908478-5916148 GCF_000296735.1 Chrysochloris asiatica
GAAGCTATGAAAAATTAAACATATCCCATCTGAATTTAGAGATCATCTTAAGAAGTGATTTGAAACATTAGAAACTAATGACTGAAGACCCAAAGAGTTGTGGGATGACATCAAGACCATCGTTTAAGAAGAAAGCAAAAGGTCATTAAGAAGACAAGAAAAAGAGAAAAGACCAAAATGGGTGTCTCAAGAGTCTCTGAATTCTTGCTTTCCATGTAGAGATGCAAAAGCTAATGCAAGAAATGAGAAGGTAGAAGAAAGAATAGAAAATTTCAAAGGGTAGTTCGCTAAGACAAAAATAAATTATTACAAATAAATGTGCAAAGACCTGGAGTTAGAAAACCAACAGGGAAGAACAAACTCAGCATTTCCTAAACTGAAAGAACTGGCAAAAATTTAAGCCTCAATATGCAATATAGAAGGAGTCCATGGGAAAAACATTGACTGATGCAGAAAGCACTGCACCAAAAAGAAATGGTTGATGTTCAGCCATTTCAAGAAGTAGCATATGACCAAGAGCCAAAGTATTGAAAGAAGAAGTCCAAGGAATACTGAAAACATTGGCAAAGAACAAGCTTCTGGGAATTTATGGGATACAAATTGAAATGTTTTAACAAACTGATACAGGACTGGAGGCACTCACTCATCAATGCCAAGAAGTTTAGAGGGCAGCTACTAGGCCAATTGATTAGAAGAGATCCATATGTGTGCCCATTCCAAAGAGAAGTGACTCAAAGGAATGTGGAAATCATCAGATAGTATCATTAATATCATATATAAATAAAATTTTGCTAAAAACAATTCAAACATGGCTATAATAGTACATTGATTGGGAACTTCCAGAGATTCAAGTCGGATTCAGAAGAGGAAACAGAATGAGTGACATCATTGCTGACATCAGAAGGATCTTGGCTGAAAGCAGAGAATATTGACAACGCAAATGCTTTCTACTATGTAAATCATGACAAGCTGTGGATAACATTGTGAAGAATGGAATACTTAATTGTGCTCATGAGTGTCCTATACATAGACCAAGAGGCAATCTTTGAATAGACCAAGAGGACGCTGAATGGTTTGGGCAGGCTTTCAGGGTATACCCTTTGGTTGTTTGAATGGTTATATATCCCTGAGTGCTTCAGTGTACATCAAAAAAACAAAACAAAACAAAACAAAAATACCAGCGGGAATGGAAGAAAATGCTGTTGAATGATTGGGGATTGTATCATTGTAATGAAATGAAATATGATAGGATGAATAGAAAGCTGATGCTCTCCCATGTCAACTATCATTCAATTCACAATAAAAAATTAAAAAAAAAAAATCAGGAAACATGTATGCCAGGCTTTTATTCTTTCACCAAACTTATTAAATCTGTATGTTGAGCAAATAATCTGAGAAACTAGATTATTTGAATAAAAACATGCCATCAGGATTGGCGGAAGACTCATTAACATCCTGTGATTTGCAGATAATGAAATTTGGCTCTCTAGAAATGAAGCTTACTTAAAATTCCTATTGATAAAATAAAAAAAAATACAGTCTTCTGTATGGATTGCACGTCAATGTAAAGAAAACAAAATTTCTTACCACTGGACCAATAAATGACATCAATATAAATGGAGAAAAGATTGCTTAGGTTTACTTTCAACACACGTGAAGGAGCAGTCAAGAAATCAAATGACATATTGCATTAGACAAATCTGCTGCACATATCCTCTTTAACGTGTTCAAGAGCAAAGATGTTTGTTTGAGGACTAAGGTGAAACTGGTCCAAGGCACAGTGTTTTTAATAGTCTCATATGCATGTGAAAATCAAACAATATATCAGGAAGATCATAGAAGAATGGATGCATTTGAGTTATGGTGAGAGAGAAGAATATTAAAAGCGTCATGGACTGCCAAAAGAACAAACAAATATGTGTTGAAAAATGTACAGCCAGAATGCTCCTTAGAAGCCAAAATGACCAGGTTTAATTTTTCATACTTAGGATGTATTATCAGGAGGAACCACTTCCTGGAGAAGAATATCATTCTTGATAAAGTGGACAATCGGCAAAAACAGGAAGACCCTTAACAAGATGCATTTGCACAGTGGCAGCAGCCACAGACTCGCGTATACCAATGGTTATGAGGATGGTGCTATGAGTCTGACCTGACTTGATAGCACTTAACAACAGAAAGGACAAACAATCACAAAAATCAATGACAAAATCCAAAGACAGCCTAAGAATTATGTGGGACACCCTGAAGAGGCATAACATATGGATGACTGGAATTCAAAAACTGGAAAATAGAATAAAAAGCACAACACAAATTTCCAAAGAGTTGCTGTAAGAAAATCTCCCTAACATCAAGAAAGTCAACAAGATAAGCATTCAAGAAGTTGAACAAACACCAAACAGGATAGATCATAAAAGAAAATCACCAAGACATGTCATCATCAAACTTTTTTAAAACAGACAAGGAAAGAATACTGAGAGCAGCTTTGAAAAAATGAAAAGTTATCAAGAAAGGGGACTAAGTTTTTATTTCTTTACAGAAACCATTTGGGAAAAAGACACTGGAATGACATATATGAAACTCTGAAAAAGAAAATTATCAAACAAGAATTGTATAGCCAGCAAAATGTCCCTCAAATGTGACAGTGAAATTAGGACATTTCCATATAAGCAGAAATCAAAGAACCAGCTTTACAAAAAGTTCTTAAGGGTGTCGTTTGGACTAAGAATCAACCACAGCAAACAGCACCTGAGATTAACATACATGACAATACCTCCCAGAAGTAAACCTACATATTGTTGTTGTTAAGTGCCATCGAATTTGTTCAGACTCAAAGCAATCCTTCCTGTATAAGGTTTTTGAGGAGTGACTGGTGGGTTTGAACTGCTGACTTTGCAGCTAGCAGTCTAATGCTTATTCTAAACAGCCACATCGAAATAAGTATTTAAAGTCAAATAAACTTTGTTGTTGTTGTTAAGTGCCATCTAGTATATTCTGACACATAGCCACCCTATATAGGGTTTTCAAGGAGCAACTGGTGGGTTTGAACTGTTGAACTTGTGGTTTGCAGTCCAGTGCTGATCATACAGTACCACATCAGAAGTCTAAAATAAACCTACAAGACTGAAAATTAGGGAACCAGAGATATAAATTTATAATGAAGTCAACTAAAAGGAATAAAGAGGAAATAATGTACATAAAGAACTTCCAGTGGTAAGGGAATGAAATAGATTTCAAGATCAAACAGACTGTTTTAAATGAGTAAAAAAAGTATAAATTACAGGATAAATTCAATGTAAATTAATACACCTTCACATTAAAATAAAAAGGAGAAATTCAGGAAGGTTTAGTGACCATTAACACAACATAAATGAAGATGAAAAGAGAACCCACAAACAAAATCAATATAGTGCTGACAATTATTAGGAACAAAGAAACCACTTAAAAAAAAAAAAAAAAAGAAACACTCAGCAAGTGATAGTAATCAATACATCCCTATCAATAATTACACTGAATAGAAATGGATTAAATGCACCAGTCAAGAGAGAGAGTAGCAGAATGTATCCTTCATGATCCTTCAATATTCTGTCTACAAGATGCACATCAAAAACATGTGTATCTTGTAGAAATACCCATCAACAGAAGAATGGTTAAGCAAACTTTGGTATATACACACAATGGAATGCTATGCAATCCTGAAGAATAATGATGAATTTGCTAAGCACTTCAAAACATGGATCAACCTGGAAGACATTATGTTGAATGAAATTAGTCATCTCTAAAAGGACAAATGATATTTGGGGCTAATGTAAAAAGTCAAGAAAAGTTTTTCATGATAAAAGAAACATTCTACAGTGGTGATTGGGTGGGAGGATCAGGAGAGGAAATATATTCATGAGCTAGAGGGTAGACACATGTTAACATGGGTTATAGGACAAACATTATGCAACATGAGGGAGGCTGGAAGGGGAAAGATGAAAGTAGCTACAACAGTTAAAATGAATAGAGGTAAATACTGTTAACTCTTGGTATATGCAGGAGATTGCAATCTTAATGAAGCAATGATTTGCTTAATGTAAAACTGATGATCTTCTCTGTAGGCCTTCACTCAATTCACATTAAAAGTTAAAATAAAAAAAGAACCACTAATACAGCTACAAAATCTAAGTGGTTTGCATGTATAGTTAGTTATATTACAATTCAGGCATTATATGAATAGCTGTGCTATCTATCTGTTATAAAAAGCTGGCTGTTGTCCATTCTGATTAGTAAACGTGTATTTGCCTAATGGTTGTTAACTGCTCTGACTCTGCCTCTGCTCGGGATAAGTTTCACAGATATTTATCTGTCCTCACTTTTTATGATTGAAAGTTGGAAAGAACTCACTTCTATATTAGGCAGTCTATGGCTTTGTTGTCTTAGTCTAGTAGTCAGAGCGTTAGGTATCTATAACATTGCAGATAACATGATGTTAGCTTTCCTATAATTTCCAGCCTTTTGTTCAAGTTCTGACCTTTAGAAAGACGTATGCAAAGTCTATCTTATCTTCTATTTGCCAGTGGTCAAATATTTATTAGTGGCTGTTAGCTCCTAAGTCAATACCTACAGGCAAAACATTTTAATATACTTCACTGTTTATCATGTAATATGGTTATTAGGCATCCTGGTGTGGCGCTGTGGGTTATGCACTCCACTGCAAAGTCAGTTTGAATCACAAGGTCGATGGTTCAAGCTCTCTAGCCATTCCTTGGAAACCCTATACAGGATTATTGTGGGTCAGAACCAACTCTACAGTACTGAACAACAAAACCACCACCATCCTGATCATAGTCTTATGGTGATTTCTAGTCTGTGGATCATATCTAAAGAAACTTGTAAAGAGCCTTTTTTAATGCAGAAGACTAGGTGCATATTCAGTTTTAAAATTATTACTTCATGAATACTTTGTTGTTATAAGACTTATGTATATTGAGTTAATTTTATGAAACACACAAAATAAACTCAGTTGATGTTAAAAAAAAACTGATTTGTAGCTTCAAATCTCCTACATTTTGTTTGACTGTTTAAATAATTTCAGCTATTTTATTGAGAAATATGATTACCTTTTAATCTTGTCTATTTTAAATGACCTTAAATACTCAGCTAATCCAATGCTCTCTATATGAATGCTTTAAGTCCTCATACTGTTTTTGTTTTTTCATTGTTTTCTTCTCTATGGCAATATATAATAGTGTAAGTGATAAACAATTTGTGAAATTCCCCTTTCTGATCTGAGTGATCTTTCCTCTTAGTCTGGCCATTGTTGTTGTTGTTAGGTGTCATCGAGTTGTTACCAACTCATAGTAACATTATGCATAGCAGAACGAAACACTGCCCAATCCTGGGCCAACCTAAGTACAATTGTCCATCGATGCTGCCACTTGGCCAATCCACCTCACTGGGGGTCTTCCTCTTTTTCTCTCACCCTCCACCTTACTAAACATGATATCCTTCTCCAGCAGCTGGTCCCTCCTGATAATGTGTCCAAAGAATGAGAGACAAAATTTGGCCATCGTGGCCTCCAAGGCGCACTCTGGCTGCACTTCTTCCAACACATATCTATTGGTTCTTTTGACAGCCCATGGCACTTTTGATATTCTCCTCCAACACCATAACTCAAAGTCTGGCCATAGAAAACCATAATATTATTTAACTATACAAACTAGTCTAGAAAATGGAGTTTCTTTTTTGGTAACAAGGGTAGTTATAGTTATAGTTTTGTTTTGTTTTCTCCAGATTCTTGTTCTTTCAGCTTTACCAACCAAAGAATTCAAATAATTGAAGCCAGATTCAGAAGAGGATGTGGAAGTACGGATATTATTGCTGATGTCTGATGATCTTGGCTGGAAACAGAAAATACCGGAAAGATGCTTACTTGTACTTTACTGACACTGCAAAGGCATTTGACTGTGTGGATCATAACAAACTATAGATAACAGTGAAAATAATGGGTATTCCAGAATATTTACTTTTGCTCATGAGGAGCATATGTGTAGACCAGAGGCAGTCATTAGAACAGAACAAAAGGATAATGAATAGTTCAAAATCACATACTTTGGCCATGTTATCAGAAGGGACCAGTACCTGGAAAAGGACATCATGCTTTGTAAAGTAGAAGGGAAACCCAAAAGAGGAAGATCTCAAATGAAATGCATTGACACAGTTGTTGTTGTTAGGTGCCACTGAGTCGGTACTAACTCATAGCAACCTAATGCATAACAGAATGAAACATTGCCCAATACTGGGCCAACCTCACTACTGCTGCCATGCTTGAGTCCATCGATGCTGCCACTTGGCCAGTCCATCTCATTGGGGGGTCTTCCTCTCCTTCTCTGATCCTCCATCTTACCAAACCTGATATCCTTCTCCAGCTAATGGTCCCTCCTAACAATATGCCCAAAGTAAGAGAGGTAAAGTTTGGTCATCTTGGCCTCCAAGGAGCACTCTGACTGCACTTCTTCCGAAACGGATCTATTGGTTCTTTTGGCAGCCTATGGCACTTTCAGTATTTCCATCCAACACAATTCAATAGCATCAATTCTTCTACGGTCTCCCTTATTCACTGTCCAGCTTTTGCATGCATATGAGGTTATTGAAAATACCATAGCTTGGGTGAGGCACACCTTAGTCCTCAAGCTGACATCTTGTGCAGCAGATTTGCCTAATACAATGCATCGTTTGATTTCTTGACTGCTGCTTCCATGAGTGTTGATGGTTGATCCAAGAAGAATGAAGCCTTTGACAACTTTAATCTATTCTCCGTTGTTAAGAATGTTGATTATTGGTCCAGTGCTGCAAATTTTTGTTTTATTTACATTGAGATGTAATCCACAACAAAGGCTGTGCTCTTTGATCTTCACCAGTAGATGTTTTAAGTTTTCTTCACTTTCAGAAAGCAAGGTTGTATCATCTGCATATGGCAGGTTGTTAATGAGTCTTCCTCCAATCTTGATGCCACATTTTTCTGCATAGAACCCAGCTTCTCAGAATATTTGTTCAGCATAGAGTTTGAATAAGTATGATGAAAGAATACAACCTTGTCGCACACCTTTCTTAATTTTAAACCATTCAGTGTTCCCATGTTCTGTTCAAACAACTGCCTCTTGGTCCAGGTGTAGATTCCTCATGAGCACAATTCAGTGTTTCAGAATACTCATGCTTCACAATGTTGTTCATAGCTTGCATGATCCACACAATCAAAAGCCTTTGCATAGTCAATAAAGCACAGGTAAACAGCTTTCTGGTATTCTCTGCTTTCAGCCAGGATCCATCGGACATCAGCAATGATATCCCTCTTTCCACAGCCTCTCCTGAATCCAGCTTGAACCTCTGGAAGTTCTCTGTCAATGAATGCTTGCAGCTGTTTCTGTAGTACCTTTAGTAAAACTGAACTGGCATGGGATATCAAAGAGATTGTCTGATGATTTCTGCATTCCATTGGGTCACATCTCTTTGGAATGGGCACAAATACGGATCTCTTCCAATCAGTTGGCCAGATAGTTGTCTTCCAAATTTCTTGGCAGAAATGAGTGCGTGCCTCCTGTGCTGCCTCACTTTCTTGAAAGATTTCAATTTTTATTCCATCAATTCCTGGTGCCTTGTTCTTTGCCAATTCCTTCAATGCACCTTGG
>NW_006408717.1:5918813-5920062 GCF_000296735.1 Chrysochloris asiatica
ATAATGATGAAACATTGCCTGATCCTTGGCCTACCTCACTATTGTTGCCACGCTTGAGCCCACTGATGCTGCCACTTTGCCAATCCATCTTGCTTGGGGTCTACCTCATTTTCTCTGACCCTCCACCTTACCAAACATGATATCCTTCTCTAGCAGCTCGTCTCTCCTGACAACATGTCTGAAGTATGATAGACGAAGTTTGGCCATCTTGGCCAAAATTGAAAGTCATTAAAAAATGAAATATAAGACATAAAGATGATATCCTAAGCATAATGAGGTTATATGGATTGCTATTGACTACTATGAACCAGAGAATCATATGGTTTACTATGTGGGAAACAACATAGTTGAAGAGTAATGATGGCACATCCATAGTCAAATAGAGCATTTTAAGATTTGTCTGGAAGTACAATGCTGTCTGTAATATTGTTAACATTCATATGCCTTAATATTCATATGAAAACAAAAAAGACCCGTTAATACCATTATTATTCAAATTTACGCACTAACCATTAAAGCCACTTATGAGGAAATTGAAGAATCCTTCAGTCAGAAACTGATCAAACATGCAATCAAGATGCATTGATAATTATAGGCCTTTGGAAATAAAGACAATCAGTAGTTGGAAAATATGGCTTTGGTGATAGAAACAATGCTGGAGATCGCATGATAGAATTTTGCAAGACCAATGACTTATACATTGCAAAGATTTTTAAAAACAACATAAAGGATGACTGTAAACATGGACATCACAGATGGAATACACTGAAATGAAACTGATCACATCTGTTGGAAAGAGGTCATGGAAAATCTCCATATAATTAGTAAAAACAAGGCTAGGGACAAATTGTAGAACAGACCATCAATTGCTAATATACAAGTTCAGTCTGAAGTTGAAGAAAATTAAAATGAGTACACAAGAACCAAAATATAACCTGAACATATCTTACCTGAATTTAGAAATCATTTCATGAACATATTTGATGTATAAGTCACTAATGACTGAAGACCCAAAGAGTTGTGGAATGACATCAAGAATATCATAAAGAAAAAAATCAAAAGGTCATTAAAAATCTAGGATAGAAGGAAAATACCAAAATAGATGTCAGAAGAGATTCTGAAACTTGCTTTCCAGTATAGAGAAGCTAAAGCAATTGAAATAAATGAGGAAGTAAAAAAGATGAACAGAAAATTTCAAAGAGTAGCTCGAGAAGACTAAGTAAAATATTCTAATGAAATGTGCAAAGAC
>NW_006408717.1:5922117-5923294 GCF_000296735.1 Chrysochloris asiatica
CAGCACTTGCTGGCAGCTGCAGATCAGAAAGTGCCACCTTTCTTGCTTCTGCTACAAATCTCACTATTAGTTAGTCTTCAATCCTTCTAAATATTTCTTTATATATAGTTCAGCATTCTGGGACTGTCTCCTGTACCTGCTTGATTTGATATATTCTGTGTTATTACTGTCAGAGGTCTGCTCCATGCTTTTCCCTAATCTGCCATCAAGTCCCTGGAGTGGTATTGTTTTTAGAAAAAGTAAACACTTTAAAGAAGGATATTGATTCAGCAATGGACCTTAAGTTAAAAGAAAATTTCAACAAAAATAATTTTTAACTGGTCCTTAGTCATGTTTACCCAGATAATCCATGACCATCTGACATCCAGAACACACTGACTAGCTTTTTCTTGCTGTCTCTCATTACATCTTCACAACAGAGGACTCATAAAGAACACAAAGAAAATAATAGTCAAGATTAGATGAGATGTTCTAAAAATTAAGTCATATTTGATAATATTTTTCTACTTATTCTACCTTAATAAAAACAGGATAATATAAGTACAGTTGAAACTTTCATGATTAGAAGACTTCATTTTTCTATGACTAAATATTTTTTCATTATCTTCTTTTCTATAGTACTTTGAAGAAATGCAATTAGAAAATGCAATCAAGTTGGCTGGTAAGTGTAATATTCCCAGTTCATAATGTTGGCAAAAGATTTGATTTATTTAAAAACTGGCAGTGCCATACTGTAGTCCGAAAGACACATTCTTAAAAAATACATATCTGGCAATCATAAGGTTATTTTCATTTAATACTGTCATATTGAGTATTTTTAAAAATTAGAAATAAAAAAATGTTTTCTGTTTAAGTAGCTAAAGTTTTTAATTAATTAACTAAAATTAACTAGCTATAGTTAATTAGCTAAAGTATCACTTTATTGCCAATAAAATTATTACATTTTTGTTGATATTAGCATATAACCAGTTTTTTAGAATTAAAGTAGTGGGAACATAATTTTAGTGGTAGAAATGTATTACTTTTGAATAACAGAGCAACAAATACACATTAAAAATTGTGAATCAATAAAGAAATATAATCCCATACAACTTTACTCAATCATAATATATCTTTTGTTTTTTGCTTTTTCAATTAATATTTATTAACAAATCAACCAAATTTAAAGGAATTTATT
>NW_006408717.1:5924238-5928046 GCF_000296735.1 Chrysochloris asiatica
TTCTTTTTAAAGCATTAAACAGTAAAGATGTCACTTGGAAGACTAAGGCGAGCCTGACACAAGCCATGTCCCTCCAATCACCTAATTTGCATACAAAGCTGGACAATTACTAAGGAAGACCTAAGAAGAACTGTTTCTTTTGAATCATGATGTTGGAAAGAATACTGAAATACAGTCAGAATGCTCATTAGACGTGACTATGCTGAGATGTTTCATTGCCTTCGTATGTGTTATCAGGAGAGACCATAACCTGGAGATGGACATCATGTTTGGTATAATAGAAGGGCATCCTAAAGAAGACAACCTTCAATGAGAAGGTCATTTACTCTGATCTTCTATATTGCTAAGCAAGATGTCCCTTTTCAGGGTCTGTTCCCTTCTCATAAAAGTTTAAAGTCCAAATTTTGTGAGATTAAAAATCTTCTGATTTACACTTCTAAGAAGCATTCTGGCTGCACTTTTTCCAACATAGAGTTGTTTTTTCAATTTATTTTGGCAGACAGACCATGGTTCTTTCAATGTTCTTTGCAAACACTATAAATTAAATGCATCAATTTTTCTACAGTCTTGCTTATTCATATTCCTGCTTTTGTATATACATGAGGCCATTGAAAAACCATGGCTTGGGTGACTCACACCCTTTCCATAAAATGACATCTTTGTTTTTCAAAATTCTGAAGATGTTTTTTGCAGCACATTTGCCCAATGCTAATTTGATTTTTTTTTTTAAGTTTTTATTGTGGATTGAGTGTAAGTTTACAGGGCAGATCATCAGTTTTACATTCAACACGTCATACAACTTGTTTCACCACTATGATTACAATCTACTCCTTGTATCATCAGTTAACAAGTCTTTCTCTTTATTCACTATAGCGCTCTTTAAAAAAAAAACAAAAAACAAACAAACAAACAAAAAAAAAACACTCAGGTATATATAATAATTTACACCACCAAAGCACACATTCTGCAAGTCTGCCTCCTGGCCACCAGCTTCTTTTTTTTAAGTTTTTATTGTGAGATTTACATGGGAGAACATCAACTTTACACTCATCCTGTCGTATTTTCTTTCATTGCAATGATTACAGTCCCCTCCATGCATCATCATATAACCCCAAAGGGTACACCACACAGGCCCACCCACTCCCACCTTCACCCCCAACCACCAGCACACAGCCCTTCTCCTGCCCTGAGTCCAGTGTCCCCAGTCACTCCATCTGTCCACTTCATCTTCTCAGTTTCCATCCCTGGCATCACTGCCTCTCTGGGTATGGTCACGCTTTCCGTTCTTTTCACTTGATGGTCCCAGGGACCTCCCCTCCTGGGCTGCAAAATCAATCACTCTTCTTCTTTTGTCCAAAAACATCTACCTCTATATTTCCTAGCTTCACAGTCAGACCTGATCGCAATTATTCACTATTGTACCACACAAGTCTGATCTCCATTTCCTTTTGCCAGCCCAGTCCCAACAGATTGGAAATCATTCAGTGATGATTCTACCTTCCTCCACCCTTTGGAACTAGACTCCCTCTTGAAAGCTTGTAAGCCAGTTACTTCTTGCCTTTATAGACCCCTCCCCCCCCAATTTTGGGTAGCCAATGTCTTTGTTGCCCGTCCCTGTCAACCCTATGTTCTGAGGGAGTGGGAGTGATCCTTGCTGTAAAGCTACTATGTCCATAAGTATAGTTAAAGTTAATCAAATTGTAGCAGGTTATTTCCCCCCCTCCCCCCTCAGCTCTTCTTTCTCCTTCTAGTCGAGTTCTGATCATCTAGCCATCGAAGCCAGGTCAAGTGGGTACTATCTGCAGGAATGAGTGTTCTTGTGCCTCTCCCCTTACTTCATATAAGCTGGATGCTTCACTCTCCACTTGAGTCCTCTGTGGCCATGTCACTGCCGCTGGGCCCAGTAGTCCCCAGGTCTTGCTGTACTGCTGGCCATCCAAGTGTCCATCCGGGTTCACATGGATCTATTGAATGTGGTCGGGCTTAGCTTGCAATTTAATTGTTTTTTTTTCCCCTCTTCCCTTATTGGTGAACAACGTGATCAATATTGAGACCGCATGCCTACTCGTGTATTCCCCTTGAGTACCCTTGAGCATAATTCTTGAAGTAGTTGCCTCCTTTTATGTTGCAGTTTACAGATTGTTCTGTGGTTTGTCTGTCAGGACTGATGTGCCTGCTTTTTACTTGCAATATAGGCCTGGGTAAGGGTCCTGCACAAGGAGCTCCAGTAGCTCAGGGGTTACGAATCGGGCTGCGAACCATAAGGTCAGCAGCTTGAAACCACCAGCTGTTCTGTAAGAGAAAAACAAGGCACTCTGCTTCTGCAAAGACCCACAGCCTCAGAAACCCTGCACACGGTCACCACCAGCCAGAACCAACTCCACAGCACACAGCCACCAAGGGTCCTGCACAAGTCAATTTTAAAGGGCTGTGACCCCCTAACTTGAGGCTGATGTCCTAAGTAGCCGCCAAGCTCCTTCTCTCTGTACCATGGGGAAACTGTGGGGTTAGCACTGGACTTTTTTTTTGTTTGGGGGGGGGGGGGTGCTGTGCACCCACCCACCTGAAGGTGTCCAGGTTGGGCAAAGAAGGCTCAACAGGGAAGAGGAGGTAAAAATGTGTAGAATCTCCCACACCTATTTTTGCAAATGTCTCTGCACTGCTTTTAGTGCTGGTTCCTTGTGTGTTGGTCTGTCTATAGCCCCACCCTCTGAACTCTACCCTGATGGGTGGCCACAGAGGGAGTCCCATTTCCAGAGATTCCAAACTCGAAGTATTTTCCTTTATATATTGATTTTTTTCACTTGTGAGTGCAGGAATCTGACGTTCTGGAACTTGTGGTAGATTCAGAGCTCTGGTGGTATTCTGTGAGCACAGCTTCTGTGGGTTTTCAATCCCTCCCCCATGGAGCCTTTCCTACCTGGCTGTCTCTGCTGCCCACCAAAACCAGAAGTCTCATAATGTATCTTAACAATAGTTAACAGTACGTTTCCTTTAAAATTGCTTTGAAAACATGGCCTACCTTTTCATTTATCTTGAGTAATTTTAGTTACATATCTAATATATTCTAGCTATTGACATAGTCAAAAAGAAAGATAAATATGTAATGACTGATCTTATTAACAAAACTCAAAGTCTAGTTAAAGAGATAGGCCAAAACATTGCTATACAATTCTGCCATAAGTTTACTAAATTTAGTGATCAGAATAGGCAAGTTCTAAGGTAGAAATGTCAAATAAAAAAGTACAAGGCAAATCTTAAAGGGGACCCACATATATAATTCTAAATGTTCTATGAACCACATTAAAAAGGTAAAATTGATTTTAATGGTGTATTTCATGTAACTTGGTATATTCAAAATATTTTCATTTTTACATCTTGTTATTATTGTGCTTGTTAAATGCCGTCCAGGCAGTTCCGATTTATAGCAATGCTGTATAGGGTTTCCAGAGCTGTAAACCTTTTCAGGAAGAGAAAGCCTCTTTCTCTTCCATAGTGACTGGTGGGCTTGAACCACTGAACTTGTGATTTGAAGTCCAGTGCTTTACATGTAATCACATAAAAATGATTAATGAGACTCTTTACATTATTTTTTTCTCCATTAAGTCTTTGAAATCCAATGACTATTTTAAACTTACACTACATCTCCATAGGGTTTTTTGGCTGGAATCTTTACTGACATTGACGGGTCTTTCTTCCATGGTGCAGCAAGGTATTCTCAAACTGCCAAACTTTAGTTTGATAGCCACATGTAAACCTCTTGTTCTGACCAGGAACCTAGCTATGACTTGTTGTTGTTGTTGTTGTT
>NW_006408717.1:5928500-5934836 GCF_000296735.1 Chrysochloris asiatica
TTGAACTGCCGACCTTGTGATTCAAACCAACTTTGCAGTCCAATACATTAACCTGCAGAACCACACCAGGATCCTATTATACACATATGAAAAAATGGTTAACTAATTGTTCTCTTTGCACCAGAAAAAAGTTCCTCAATGCATAAATGGTAATCTTAAAACAAAGAAAAAAAAAAAATCATCATATGTCTATTTTGAAGCTGTTACTAAAACCACCCGTCCAGTCTCTCAACTTCCTACTTCCTAGCTGTTTCTTACTTTAAAGAACTAATTTGCAAATCACTGGGAAACTTACAGAATTAGTTCGTGTTTTTCTTGGCTTCTGGAGATGTTGTTCTTCAAATGTTACATGTTTGAGTTCTTTGGTGGCAGAAAATGGGGAAATCTTTGGATTCAACTGGGGGAACAGGAGGAAGAAAGTGTTGAGAAATGTGTGATGGCTTTAGTTTCCTTTTACATGACATTCTTTCACACATTCATTTGTTGGGCAAGCAAGTCCTAATATTTTAGCTAAAACCACAGACTTCTGACCTTTACTTAAAAGGGAGTATTTATTTAAATATAGACTCTTGGGTACTGACAAAGTGCCCTAGAGAGAAGTCATTCATTTTCCTTTGGGTTAACCTACCCTTCTTGTACTTTTCCAATTCAGAAAGTTCATAGCAATGGTCTGTGATCCCTACAAACTATGCCTAGCAAGCTACACCTGGGTATATTTGCTAAGTTTGTTTTGTGGTTATTTAATTTGATTTGTTTTTATAATTTTTTTTTAAAGAAAAAGGGAGGGTGAGATCAAGTAATCGCTCCTAGTTCTAGAAAAAAAAACAAAAACCTTTTTTCTTCTTACTGTGTGAGAGCATTACAAGGAAAGTAACTAAATCTTTGATACTCATTTTCTGCTACCTTTTTTTTTTATATATATATCAATCTAAATTTAAAATTAAGAAAGTCTAAACTATAAGAGTAAGGAGCTCTGGTAGCGTAGTGGTTTACGCACAGTCAGCAGTTCAAAACTACCAGCTGTTCCACGGGAGAAAGATGCGGCTTTCTGCACCCGTAAAGATTTATAGCCTCGGAAACCCTGTACAGGGTCGCTATGAGTCAGAACTGA
The DNA here is from genome assembly GCF_000296735.1 of Chrysochloris asiatica. Classification (NCBI taxonomy): domain Eukaryota; kingdom Metazoa; phylum Chordata; class Mammalia; order Afrosoricida; family Chrysochloridae; genus Chrysochloris; species Chrysochloris asiatica. Next base: position 5,929,612 of record NW_006408717.1, read on the forward strand.
CTCCACGGCAAACAACAACAAACTATAAGAGTAAGTACAAAAACTGTTGCTACTAGGGTTCTAGTATATATATATGCATGGGTTTATTCCAAACAAAACATGTATAAACATGACTGTCATCAGTGGATGATTGCAGACAAGTTCTTTCAGGAATACACTTGTCTTAGTATTGTTAGGGCATACACATGCACATGCACATGCACATGCACACACACAGGTCCAATGAAACAGCTACTTTCTAGAGGATCTGCTGGGCCAGTTAAATACAAGAGAAAGAGGTCAGTTCAAAAGGTTATGGCAACAGTGTTTGGGGATTCCAAAGGCTAATCTTGAGAGATGTTTTTAAGGAAGCAGGACACTCATGGGGGATTATTAAAAATAAGTTTTAAGAAAATTGAAAGCTTCATTGGTGAGGAAAAGAACAGGAAAGTTGCATCAATAATTTTCAGCCAATCACAAAAATGCACCTGCTCATTCTTTGGTAGTAGCAATGTCTGTCTAATAAGAATTTTATTAAGTAACCTTAAGCCATCCACTATATATCCCTTATCTTGTCCCTTCATATTTCTTTTTGTTCCACAAACTCAAGGGACTTTTAAAAGGAATACAACTTGAATCCCTCCAGGATGCTGAAAGTGTCCTTTTGATGTGCTGTAAATGGAAGAGTGCAGAATTCTCCCAGGATGGGTTAGAGAGATAGAAACATTGCCTTCTGAAGAATATAGACCTAGATGGAGAATTTGTTGAACAACAATAACTTCATATTTGGATAATTTTGTTTAGTAAAGGTTTCTAGAAATACTTTTGACTTTTCATTGTTGTTGTGATGTTAGGTGATGTTGGGATTTTGCTGTGGCACTGTAGGATCAGCACTGAACCCACAGCTGCTCCTGGGAAGCCCTATAGAGAGTCACTAAGAGTCAGAATAAGAGTCAGTGGCACTTAACCAAAATGCATATATATTATACATGCAGCATATGTATAATATATTATATATACACACATATATATATGCATTTTGGTTAAGTGCCACTGACTCTTATTATATTATATTATATATATATAGCACATATATATATATATATTGATAGATAGATAGATACATATAGATATAGATATAGTGTAGTGGTTACGAATCGGGCTGCGAACCTTAAGGTCAGCAGTTCAAGACTACTAGCCGCTCCCCGGGAGAAAGATGAGGCTTTCTGCTCCCATAAAGATTTACAGCCTCAGAAACCCTGTACAGGGTCGCTATGGGTCAGAACTGACTCGATGGCACTTAACAACAACAACATATATATATATGTATACGTATTATATGGAGTCCTGGTTTGGCACTGTGAGTTAATGCGTCAGACTGCAAAACCATTTGAACTGCAAGGTCGGTGGTTCAAGCTCACCAACTGCTCCTTGGAAACCCTATACAGGGTCGCTATGGGTTGGAATGCATAATATAGTATTATACATATACATGCAGCATATGTATAATATATTATATATACACATGTGTGTGTATAATATTATATTATATATATACATTTATATGTCTGGTAGCATAGTGGTTATGAATTCAGCTGTGAACTTCAAGGTCAGCAGTTCAAAACTACCAGCTGCTCTGCGGAAGAAAGATGAGGCTTTCTGCTCCCATAAAGATTTACAGCCTTGAAAACCCTGTTCAGCGTCACTATGGGTTGGAACCAACTCGATGGCTCTTAACAATAACAACATATGTATAATATAATATTACATATATACACACACACACAGATATAACCAGTGCAGTCAAGTAGATTTCAAGTTTTCACTGTTAACCTAAAGATTGGCAGCTCAAACTCACCCAGAGGCTCCAGGGGAAAAACGTGTCTAACAAATTATTTCCATGAAGTTTACAGCCAAGAAAATCCTATGGAGCTGTTCTAGTCTGAAACAATTGGGGTTTCCATGAGTTGGTGGCTGATTTAATGATAGCTAATACCCTCGGAAACCCTGTACAGGGTCGCTATGGGTTGGAACCGACTCGACGGCACTTAACAACAACAACAACAATAACAACAAAAAACAGAGTTCTGGTGTGGTGCTGTAGGATAAGCACCTGGCTACTAACCACACAGTCAGCAGTTCAAACCCACCAGTCATTCCTCAGAAACCCTATACAGGGTAACTATGAGTCAGAACCAACTCGATGGCACTTAATAACATCAACAAATTTTATCTTTAAATATTATATTTTCACAGTGCTATTTAACAGCCATTTCTCAAATAGTATACACCTTCTTTTCAAACGGCAATTCTGGATCTGGTGATTTTATACAGTGATTAAAGTTGTTTCATATTAATGCATTTGAGTTACGGTATTGGAGGAAAATATTGAAATCACCATGGACTGCCAAAGGAACAAATAGATCTGTCTTGGAACAAGTACAGCCAGAGTGCTCCTTGAATGGTCAGATTTCGTTTCCCATACTTTAGACATACTGTTAGGAGGGACCAGTCCTTGAAGAAGGATATCATGTTTGATAGAGTGGAGGGTCAGAGAGAAAGAGGAAGACCCTTAGTGAGATGGATTTACACAGTGGCAACTGCAATGAGGTCAGGTGTAGCAATGATTGTGAGTTTGGTACAGGACCAGGCAGGGTTTTGTTCTGTTGTGTATGGGATCATAATGAGTCAGTACTGAATCCATGGCACCTAACAACAACAACAGCTGCTGTAGGAAATTAGTACAATCTTACTGGTGTGTCACTGCAGGATAAAGCACTGGACCACAAGATCGGTTTGAAATGCAAGACAGGTTACTTAAAACCCATGAGCTGCTTCTCCAAAACACTACTCAGAGTTTCTATGAGTTGGAACCCACTCTATGGCACTTAACAACAACAAGAGAAAATTACTGAAACAATGCAGATATAGTATCTTGTAATTCTGGATGTTAAAAAAAACCAACACTATTTTGGGTTTATTCCAGCTCATAGCAATCATGTGTGGGTTTCTGAGGTGTAAATCTTCATGGGAGCAGAACATTTTATCTTTCTTCCTTTGAGCAACTAGTAGGTTTGGTAATTAGCAATCCAGTGCTTATCCTACAGTACTGCAAGGATTTAATCTAGAGGTCAGAAGGCCTAAAATCAAGGTGTCAGCATGCTTGCATTCCTGCTGGAAGCTTTAGAGAAGAAATGAAAAATAGACAACTACCATACCTCCCACAGCCCTCTCTATTCAGCTAGGTTTGATAATTCATTACATTACAGATGCCACACAGAACTCACACATCCTACTCACAGTTATGAGATTGATTAGCGAAGTTAACAGTATAGTCTCCCCACAGCCATGCCCACAGGCCAGCGTTACAAAGCTCTGGTAGTGCTGCTGATAAATGACCATAGGACACAGCATTTCACCAGTAATTCCAACCTCAATACACTTGTTTTTTCTCTGTGGGTCAGCAAATCTATCCTCCCAATTAAGTGCCAAAGGAGCTCTGGTAGCGTAGTGGTTATGAATCGGGCTGCGAACCACAAGGTCAGTAGTTCGAAACTACCAGCTGCTCCATGGGAGAAAGACAAAGCTTTCTGCTCCCATGAAGATTTACAGCCTTGGAAACCCTGTACAGGGTCACTATGGGTCGGAACTGACTCGACGGCATTTAACAACAATTAAGTGCCTAGACACACTCTACACTGCAAGCAAGCTTACTGTCTAAAATAATTCAGGTTTCCTTGCTCTGTGTGATGGGAAGGCCACTGTTCTCTCTCATGCTCTCGTTCTTGCTTCTGTTGCTGCAGCTTCTCTGTCACTCCTCCGGTGTCACAGCTTTCTTTCACTAGGTTGAGGAGATTTAATGTGCAGGGATTTCTGGGACCAAAAGATAGACTGTACTCTTGGCTGTTCTTCTTTGATATAGTAAGATCTTCCCTTCTGATTTTGACATGGTTCATTTTCTTACTACATTAGAATTTCAAGTTTTTGTAATCACAATGAGTTTTGTTAACGAAAATTCACAACTGAATCATATCATCCTATCAATATCTTCTCCCTCCTGCTCTTACCAAAATCTGGCAGGACAAAAATATTGTTTGGTGTTAGTTGTAGATTATGGATAAGAAGAGACATAACATAATTCAGTACACTGCAAGACTTCTTTCCTTTTCCTTTTCTAGCTCCAAAGCCCACCTGTTCATCACCCCTTCTTTCATCTTCAAGGCCAACAGCATGACCACTTCAAATCTATCATTTTTTTCCCTGATCTCTGCCTGTTTCTTCCTCTCCTGTCTTCCCCTATAATAGCAGTTTCCATTGTGTTGGGCAAGCTTGTCTAAGCCAGAATAATATCCCATTTACAGATCTTCATCACACTTGCAAATTCCCTTTGTCATCTAACATAACACATTCACAAGTTTTGAGATTAGGGCATGGGCATTTTTGTGATGGTGGGGGCATTATTCTGCTACCACATGATGAATTCACGGCTCTGTGTGAGAGCTCCTAATTCTCCTTGTGTACATGTACACATGCATATCAAACACTAATTTTTCATATTCTACAAAACTATTTGCTTCAAATCCATTGGTATACCATTATCTAAGGTAACAATTATCAAGCAAAAGCAAAACAAAACAAAACAAAAAACAAACTTTCTTGGGATTATCTTAAACAGAGTATTTCTACCATTACCAAAAGCAAGCAAGAGTTGATGATTTTTAACTCCTAAATATTTTAACAAGAAGCCCTAATGACACTGTAGGATAAATACTGGACTGATAACCACAAGGTAGGTTGTTGTAACCCACCAGCTGTTCTGCTTTCAGCTCTCATGAAGATTTATAGTTTGGAAATCCTATATAGGGTTGCTATGACTTGGAATCAATTTGATGACAATAGGATGAGATACTTTAATAGACATTTCTCTCCTTGTTTCCTATTGTCTGCTTCTTAATTCAGGTATTAATTGATTATTCTCATTTGAGCTAAGCAATAGTCTGTACTATCTGCTCCTAAACTTATTCCTTTAAATGTTTTCTCCATTGTTGTTGTTGTTGTCAGGTGTCATCGAGTCGGAACCAACTAATAGTGACCCTATGTACAGCAGAATGAAACAATGTCCTATCCTGGGCTAACCTCACTACCACTGCCACACTTGACGCCATCAATGATGCCACCTGGCTGATCCATCTCGTTGGGGATTTTCCTCTTTTTCTCTGACCCTCCATCTTACCCAGCATGACATC
>NW_006408717.1:5935171-5939764 GCF_000296735.1 Chrysochloris asiatica
CAATACGTCGTCTGATTTCTGGACTGCTGCTTCCACAAATGTTGATAGTTGATCCAAGAAGAATGAAGTCCTTGACAACTTCAATCTTTTCTCCTTTGATAAGAATGTTGTTTATTGGTCCAGTGGTGAGGATTTTTGTTTTCTTGACATTGAGATGCAATCCATACCAAAGGATGTTTTCTTTAATCTTCATCAGTAAATGTTTCAAGTCCTCATCCCTTCCAGCAAGCAAGGTTGTTTTCAGCAAGAAAATTATGTTTTCTCCATAATTCCATCAAAAATACAAATTTAACAGTAAAATTACCATTGTATGTCTCTCCACTATCTATTATTATCAGAGACATTTCTAACCACTCATCAGAAGCCCTATACTGGTATCAGTATGAGTTAGAACTGACACAATGGCACTTAAAAGCAATAACATGACAGATTATAACATCCTTGGGTCACACAAGTAGTTTGTGTGCAAGTACTAACCTAAAGATTGGTAGTTTGAACCTACCTAGTTGCACCAGGGAAGAAAGGACAGTTGATCTGCTTTCATAAAGAAGGTGGTGGTGGTGTGCCGTGGAGTTGATTCTGATTCATAATGGTCTTGTGTAGGGTTTCCAAGGCTATAAAACTTTATGGGAGTTGTAAGCCGTTTCTTTCTCTTAAGGAATACCTTGTGGACTATAACTACTGACCATGTGGTCCACAGCCCAATGTGTAAGTCACTGTGCTACCAGGGACCCTTATCATACAGATGATAGCTAAGAAATCTTAATGGAGCAGTACTACTCTCTAACACATGAGATGACATGAATTGGAATAGACTACATGCCAACTAGTTTGATTTTGATTATTGCATGTTGTAGGACTCCTTAACTTACTTGTGATTTACTTGGTACTCACATTCACTCATGTTCCTTGGATTATGTGGTTCTCCCACATAAGTCTGATGACCATGCCTTTATAGTAACATCTATTACACTGTTTCCTAACCAAATAAAATTGTGATTTTATAGACTTTTCAGTTTCTTGAAGCTTTTCTCATTTTATTTGCATCCCTGTCACCTAGTTGAGTCCCTGGCACAATGTACATTTGCAGCCATACAGTCCATTTGCTTTTTATTTTTTTAAGTTCGTGCACAATGGACTTTTAAAACACTTTCAAATTATAATTGGAGATCAATATAAATATTCTGGTGGGTGTGATTTAAGTGCTTTCTGAGCTCTTTGGTAGAACGTGTTTTGTTTGGGGGCCATGAGGCACTTCAAGGGAAGCGTTTTATACTGATTTTCAGCTTTGTAATAAAACAGGAATTTATACAGAGTATCTGGAAAGCATATAAGCATTTGGTGAAAGAAGTATATAAACATACTTTAGTGAAATATACTTGTCTAAAATTACATGTACTTGAAATTTGGGCAGTGGCTCGTCTTTCTTTTGAGTTTTGTTTTTATTGCCCTAACAATATGCTTGAAAGTCACCATAAGTCACTGTTCTCATCAACGACTTACTTTTGGGTGGTTTCTGGGATAAGAATCTGTTTTGAAAAGATCCTCTTACATTCCCTTTCAGTCTTCCTTCTGCCTCACCCCTGATTTAAACGAACCATGACCTGAAGAGCACTGAAATACATCTTTCACATAGGTCTTTTTCTTATTTTTTTTAAACAATACTTTCACAAAGTAACTCAAATGGAACTAGTTCTGCTTAGAAGGAACATCTAAAATGTGCTAGCAATTTTAACTAGTTACACTTTGGTAGAGAACTCATAAAACTCCTGAAGCAATTATGGGTGCTTTGTTTTTGACATTTAGTTTTCTTTAAGATTATTTTATATAAAGATGAAAGAAGTAGCTACAGAGATTGGTCATTGGTTGAAATTTTATATGATAACATCTATCATATTTGCCCCTATTGTTTGTGGGTATGCGTGCAAGCTGGTAGTGGTTGGTGGTTTTGTGCCATGGAGCCAGTTCTGACTCATAGTGACCCTGCTTAGGATTTCCAAGGTTATAAATCTTTACAGGAGCAGAAAGTCTCATCTTTTTCTCATAGAATGGCTGCAAGTTTTGAACTGCTACCTTGAGATTAGCAGACTTTGAGATTAGAAGCCTGATTTATAAACACTACATAACCAGAGCTCCTTATGGGTGCAAGCTAGTGTAGTGTTTATACACAGAGATCATGTAAGAATGTCACAAAGAAAAAGTACGGAAGAGAGGTGGATTTTACCACCATTTGTTTATCAGTTTGTCATACTGTGGTGGCTTGTATATTTGTATGATATTAGAAGCTATGTCACAGGTAATTTAAATACCAGCAGGGTCACCCATAGTGGACAGTTTTCAACATTGCTAACAGACTAAGACAGACTTGGAAGATGGAGAAGTGGATGATTTATGAATGTTTAGCCACTGAAAACCTTATGAATTGCAGTGAAACACTCTGAGATAGCACCTGAATACTGAGTACTGAGACATAATGAAGAAGACCAGAATATTGTCAGATATAGAGCCAGAATACGAGCCCCTCAGGTTGGAAAACACTCAAAATAACATTGGGGAAGATAGCCTCCTCAAAATAGAGTTCACTGTCATGATGCAAATAGAGTTTAGCTTCTAAGACCTTCATTTGCTGATGAAACACAATTCAAAATGAAGAAAAACAGCTGCAAACCTTCATTAATCATCAGAACATGAAACGAATAAAGTATGAATCTAGTAAAATTAGAATTGTCAAAAGAGAAATGGAACACATAAACAATGACATATTAGACATTAGTGAACTGAAATGGCCTTGTATTGGCAATTTTGAATCTGACAATCACATGGTTTACTATGACAGAATGAAAAATTGAGGAGGAATGACATTTCATTCCTCGTCATAAAGAACATTTCCATTTCTATATGGAATTATAATGCTGTTTGTGATAGGGTAATATCCATACACCTACAGATGCCACTACTATTCAAATTTATGCACCAATCAATAAAGCCAGTGATTAAGGAATCGAAGAAATCTACCAACTTCTTCAGTCTGATATTGATCAAACATGCAATCAAGGTGTATTGGTAATTACCAGTGATTGGAATGCAAATGTTGAAAATAAAAAAGGAAGGATAAGTCATTGGAAAATGTGACCTTATGAAATAAATTATGCTGAAGATCACATGATAAAATTTTGCAAGACCCATGACTTCTTCATGGCAAACACCTTTTTTAAACAACATAAAAGGTGACTATACACATTGTATCAACTAAGATGGCAGATCAGGTAGATGTGCAGTGAGGAGCTCTGTCCACAGCAACACAGAATACTGGGCCAAGCAGACTCAAGGGATGGTGCTAGAACTCTGAACCACATATAAAGGAATATTTAGAAGATTGGAAAGCTTACAGCAAGAGGAATTTGTAGCAGAATCAAGAAATACATTGCTTTCTAATTGAAGACACTCAGCTATTCCCGGAGTCACCATCTTGGGAGATACTAAGTGGGAGAAGGATCATAACAGCCGTGAATGCTTGACAGAACCACAAAGATACAGATGTGGACATTCATTTTTTGGTATCGGTTCATTGGTCTCTCGCTGCTGTGCACCTCCATTCTGGTGACTAGAGGGGATACCTGAGCCAATGGATACACCACCCCCACTCCTGGAGGGTTCTATTACGCATGTGCACAGATCTGCTCACAATTTAAAGTGACAGTTTCCATGAAAAACCAAACGGCCACCACTTGTCTGTCAGTTGGTCGTACTGTGGTGACTTGTGACTTGCTGTAATTCAGAAAGCTATACCATGGGTATTTTAAATAACCAACAGGGTCACCTATGGTGGACAGGTTTCAGATGAGCTTCCACACAAAGAAAGACAAGGAAGAAAGAGTGGCAAACTATTTCTGAATCTTTAGTCACTGAAAACCTTATGAACAGCAGAAAAACACTGTCAGAAAGAGTGCTGGAAAGTGAGCCCCTAGGTTGGAAGGCACTCAAAATGCAACTGGGGAAGAGATGCCTCCTCAAAATAGAGTTGACCGTGGTAACGCAAATGGAGTAAATCTCATGGGAGAAAAGCCTGCAGGACCTTCATTTGCTGCAGGGTCACAACGCAAAATGAAGAGAAATAGCTGTAAACATCCATTGAAAATCGGAACATGGAATGTACGAAGTATGAATCTTGGAAAGCTGGAAATTGTCATTAATGAAATGGAACTCATAAACATTGATATCTTAGACATTAGTGAGCTGAAATGGACTGCTATTGGCCATTTTGAATCTGACAATCACATGGCTTACTATGCTGGTAATTACAAATTGAAGAGGAATGGTGTTGCATTCATCATCAAAAAGAACATATCCAGATCAGTTACGAGGTACAACACTGTCTGTGATAGGACTATATCCATACGCCTACAGGGAAGTCCAGGTAATAACACTATTATTGAAATTTATGCACCAACCACTAAAGCCAGTGAGGATGAAATAGAAGAATTCTACCAACTTCTTCAATCTGAAAGGGACCAAACATGCAATCAAGTTGTATTGATCATTACTGGTGATTGGAATGCAAAGATTGGGAGCAAAGAGGAAGGATCAGTAGTT